>NC_042622.1:275044643-275274643 GCF_901001135.1 Rhinatrema bivittatum | reverse complement strand
CTCTCTTCGCCTGTCTTATCAATGTTTTACACTTAGCTTGACAATGCTTATGTTTTATCCTATTTTCTTCAGATGGATCCTTCTTCCAGTTTTTGAAGGATTTTTTTTGGCTAAAATAGCCTCTTTCACCTCCCCTTTTAACCATGATGGTAATCGTTTTCCCTTCTTCCCACCTTTCTTAATGCATGGAATATATATAGACTGCGCCTCTAGGATTGTATTTTTTTTTAAATCATTTTAACAATAAACAGAAAGATACATCTCACTTAATGAAAACAGAAAAGCAGTTCAATACATTGAAAATCACATAATTACATTCTGACATACTTTTTTTTTCCAGAATCATGCTATTCCCATTAAAGAAACCAATAAGCAGGGGGTGAAATCAAGGGACGACATTAAGGAAAAACAGCATTGCAGGTAAAAGGCAGTTAACGTGACTAGTTAGGCAGTCATATACATTTAATGATCCTCTACACTAGCATTAAGGAAAGATTTTAATTGCTCAGGATAGAAAAAGATAAAACATTCTGTGGCAGATTTCACAATGCACTTGCAAGGATATTTCAAAACAAATGAAAATCCCATAGCTACTCTCTGAGCTCTTAGTGCAAAGAAATCTCGTCTCCTGTCCTGCAGGACATGAGCAAAATTGGGATAGATACGTATCTGTATGCCACGAAATGGCATTTCCATATTCCTAAAATGTCTCTTCATTATTTCACTTACATCCCTCTCCGTAATAAATGAAACCATTAAAGTGGCACATTCATAGAACTCAGAAGTTGAATCCTCCAAGAATTGGGTCACATTCCCTTTATCTGCACTATTTTGAAGGCTATCTCTATTCTTTGCTGTTACAGGTAAGTAAAAAAAGCTTATGTGCACAAGGGATTTCTCCCTCCTCGAATTTCAGGATTTCCAAAAAATATTTTTTTTAACGTAACATATAAGGGAGTTCGGCCACAATCTTGGGGGAATTTAAGAAAAGTAAGTTCAGATGTCTCGAATGGTTCTCCAAATGTTCCAGCCTGCGCGAGACAGTGTTAAGATCTGTTGTCATCTTTGCATTACAGTCCTGGGACCTCTGCAAATCTGTTTCCATCGTCTCCAAACGCAGTTTTCTCTCTCTTACCTGAGCATCATGGGAGACCATTTTTTGATCTAAAGAATCCAATTTATTTTTAAATTCTCCCATTGACTTCCTCTCTTGTTGGTTCCTGAACCAATTGCTCCATGAAGCAATCATTTATTACATCCAGGAACTTTATGTCTCTAGCAAGTCCTGATGTTACATTTACCCAGTCAATATTGGGGTAATTCAAATCTCCTATTATTATTGCACTGCCGAATTGGTTTGCTTCCCTGATTTCTCTTAGCATTTCATCATCTGTCTGACCATTTTGTCCAGGTGGATGGTAGTATACTCCTATCACTATACTCTTACCCAACACACATGGGATTTCTACCCATATAGATTCTACTGAGCATTTAGTCTCTTGTTGGACTCTCTACCCTCCCGGACATAAAGTGCTACACCCCCACCAAGTTCATCCTCCTTATCATTGCAATATAATTTGTACCCTGATATAGCACTGTCCCATTGGTTATCCTCCTTCCACCAAGTCTCTGTGATGCCAATTATGTCAATCTCATCATTTGCTGCTATACACTCTAACTCTCCCATCTTACTTCTTACACTTCTGGCATTGGCATACAGACATTTCAAAGTGTGGTTTTTGCTTGTTTTAACAACCTGCTTTTCAGTTGTTTGGGATAATTCGGAACTCATTAGCTTTGGTGATTTTTTACATATAGGCATATGAACTATGTTTGCATTTAATGGAACCTCTCTGTTGGGATGCCCTAACTCTCCTGTTTCATTAGTATCCTTCAAGGATACATGTCTCCGAACCATGCACTGTTGAGTGACTGTCGGCTTTCCCCCTTGTTCTAGTTTAAAAGCTGATCTATCTCCTTTTTGAAAGTTAGTGCCAGCAGCTTGGTTCCACTCTGGTTAAGGTGGAGTCCATCCTTTCGGAAAAGTCTTCCCTTTCCCCAAAAGACGTATCATAGAATTTAATTAAATAGGTATCAATGCTTAAACTGTGATGTTCACACATACATATCGCATTTGTAGCTTAGGGACCTTCATAACATCCACGGTGCTGCAAGTTAATACTTGTGTTTTGCACCTGTGAGGATCATTTTTAATCATTGGTCCACACAGGTGCAAAACACAAGTATTAACTTGCAGCACCGTGGATGTTATGAAAGTCCCTAAGCTACAAATGCGATATGTATGTGTGAACATCAGTTTAAGCATTGATACCTATTTAATTAAATTCTATGATACAACGTCTTTTTTCAAGGTCATACAATTCGTTGTAGAGTTGTTAGAAGAGTATTGTACACTTTGGTAACTGAAATCTCCCATTATTATTGCACTGCAAATTGGTTAGCTTCCTTGATTTCTCTTAGCATTTCTTCATCTGTCTGACCATTTGTCCAGGTGGATGGTAGTATACTCCTATCACTATACTCTTACCCAACACACATGGGATTTCTACCCATATAGATTCTACTGAGCATTTAGTCTCTTGTATGATCTTTATCCTGTTGGACTCTATACCCTCCTGGACATAAAGTGCCACACATCCGCCAAGTTGATCCTCTATCATTGCGATATAATTTGTACCCTGATATAGCACTGTCCCATTGGTTATCCTCCTCCCACCAGGATGCTAGTTATGTCAATCTCATCATTTACTGCTATACATAAGAACTTGCCATACTGGGTCAGACCAAGGGTCCATCAAGCCCAGCATCCTGTTTCCAACAGTGGGCAATCCAGGCCATAAGAACCTGGCAAGTATCCAAAACTAAGTCTATTCCATGTTACCGTTGCTAATGGCAGTGGCTATTCTCTAAGTCAACTTAATTGACAGCCCCCACCAGCAGCCCCCACCGGCAGTGAATGAATGCTGTGACTGCCTTGAGCGCCGAATCGCAGGGGTTGCACAGGTGCGCATTCATTCAGGCGGAGCCGGCGGCTTTTGCCGCCGGCTCCTCCGCCTGGATGAATGAATGCGCGCCTGTGCGACCCGGCCTAGATTTAACACGCGACCACCCGCCGCCCACCGACCGTCTCGAACTAACGCGTGTCCCCCCGCCGCCGCTGCCGCTGCCGCCTGGAACAGGCGCCCACCCGCCCGCGGCCTAGATTTAACACGCGACCACCCGGTTCCCGCCGCCGCCGCCTGGACCCACGCGGCCCTCCGACAGGTATTTAAAAATTTTTATTTTTTTTTCTGACAGGTTTTATGTGTCCCACATCATTACATTTTCTCGATCATCTCTGTATCGCTTTTTTTTTTTATTGTGTTTTATTGTTTTTGAGTGTCTTAAGTGGTGTCGATGGATTTGTTACTAGACTCACAGTCCTAACTCCTACTAGGGGGAGGCGGTAAACTAAGACGTTACGGCCGTGGCAAAACAGTGCGTTACTAATGAGATAACCTGAGCGCGCGTTACGGTATCGGAGGGGAATAGCTAATTCCTTCATTATACAGCTAATTCGTTCATTTACATGCCGGGTGGGGAAGGGTTACGCGTCTGTTTTAAGAAGCGCTACGGACACGCGAAACTGGAGACTGTATCGCTGGTTTGCCTTACGCGTCCGAATTGTGCGCAGCGAGCTCGTTACAGACGAGAAATCTTCAAATGAATGTTACTGTATCGAGCTGTATGCTAGATGTGCTCAATAGCAGGTCTAGACTTATCTGGATAACACTTTTCTGGCAAAGAAGAGCTTTGTATGTGGATATTCAGTGGCATAGCCATACCATTGAATACCTTTGTAACTTAGCCGGATAAGCTTTCAATATCTACCCATGCCCCTGTTACCCTTTGAGATGGGAGTTAAATATAAAATAGCCTCTCTGGTATTTAAAATGGTCAGGACTGAGGATCTTGATGCTTGGTGTGCACTAGGGATGTGCAGAGCAAAATTTTATGTTCATATTTTTTATGTCCGAAAGGGGGGTCCCACTTGCGGCCAATATGGACATAAAAAAAATCCAATGAGTTGGGTATATGTACATATGTGCAAAAAAAAAATTAAACCCCCTCACCCTCCTTAATCCCCCCCCAGACTTACCACAACTCCCTGGTGATCGAGCGAGGAGTGAGGACGTCATTTCTGCAATCCTTGGCGAGAAGCATGTGACGTCGGTGGCACGTCGAGTGACGCGGCGTCACGTGATTCCCGGCTCGTTCGCGCCGGACGGCTCGTTCGGCCCAAAAAGAACTTTTGGCCAGCTTGGGGGGGCCTCCTGACCCCCCCAAGCTGGCCAAAAGTTCTTTTTGGGCCGAACGAGCCGTCCGGCGCGAACGAGCCGGGAATCACGTGGCGCCGCGTCACTCAGACGCGACGTCACGTGATTCCCGGCAAGTTCGCGCCGGACGGCTCGTTCGGCCCAAAAAGAACTTTTGGCCAGCTTGGGGGGGCCTCCTGACCCCCTCAAGCTGGCCAAAAGTTCTTTTTGGGCCGAACGAGCCGTCCGGCGCGAACTTGCCGGGAATCACGTGACGTCGGCGTCACGTGATTCCCGGCTTGTTCGCGCCGAACGAGCCGTCCGGCGCGAACTTGCCGGGAATCACGTGACGTCGCGTCTGAGTGACGCGGCGCCACGTGATTCCCGGCTCGTTCGCGCCGGACGGCTCGTTCGGCCCAAAAAGAACTTTTGGCCAGCTTGGGGGGGCCTCCTGACCCCCCCAAGCTGGCCAAAAGTTCTTTTTGGGCCGAACGAGCTGTCCGGCACGAACGAGCCGGGAATCACGTGACGCCGGCGTCACTCGACGTGCCGCCGACGTCACATGCTTCTCGCCAAGGATTGCAGAAATGGCGTCCTCACTCCTCGCTCCATCACCAGGGAGTTGTGGTAAGTCGGGGGGGGGGGGGATTAAGGGGGGGGAGGGGGTTTATATTTTTATTTTGGCTCAACAATCGCGATTTCCCACATATCGAACATATCTATGTTCGATATGTGGGAAATCCGATCGTTTATGTCGAATCAATTTTTTAAGTAAAAAAAAAATATGAGTTGCGTTTTACTAATGCGGTCAATCCGAATGCACACCCCTAGTGTGCACAATCCTTCTAGAGCCGTGAGATTGTCTGAGAGATTTCCTGGAGGTGCCTCTCTGCCTCTCTGCCTCTCTGCCGTCGGCTGCGCTAATAAAAATGGTGCCGATGGCCCTTTGCCCTTACCATGTGACAGGGTATCCATGCCATTGGCTGGCCCCTGTCACATGGTAGGAGCACTGGATGGCCGGTGCCATCTTTAAAAATGGCGCGGGCATGGCAGGCGCCATCTTTAAAAATGGCTTTTTTGACTGCCGCAGCACACTGAGCCGACGATTTCAATGTGTTATCCACTATGACACCTAGATCTCTTTCTTGGGTTGTAGCACCTAATATGGAACCTAACATTGTGTAATTATAGCATGGGTTATTTTTCCCTATATGCATCACCTTGTACTTGTCCACATTAAATTTCATCTGCCATTTGATCACTCAATCTTCCAGTCTCACAAGGTCCACCACAGGCGTAACGGAAGGGTCGGATTCTGATGACACCGCTTCTGCACACTTTTCTAACACTGGCAATGCAGTCTGCCTTTACGGGATGAACTCCGGTGGTGGTTCATGGAGTTGCATGCAGATATGAAGCAGCACAAGATGGATATGCTAGCTTCAATATCGGAGGTGAGAGACGATATGGCTATCCTTGGAACTCAAGTGGAAGATTTAGATACATGGGTGGAGGGCTACGCAGCCAGTATTGCAGCTTTAGTTGCACAGCAGAAATCTTCACAGGTTGAATATGCTCTTCTAGCTGAAAAGCTAGAAGATTTGGAAAACCGAAACTGCCACTGTAATTTGAGGATTAGAGGAGTCCTGAAGCTTGAAGCCTATAGTGACACAGGAGCTCCTGCAGAAAAGATATGTTCTTTTATAATTACCAGCTCATCTCCGGGAGACTCTGCATCTGATGGCCCCCCTTGCCTGATTAATCTTCAGAGAGTGCATAAGGCCTTGAGCCCCAAAATGAATAACAGAGCTTGAGACATTGTAATATATTTCATAGCTTCGCCCAGAAAACGCTTATATTTGAGGCGACGAGAAAGTGACCTGAATGGTGCTAGGAGGGTCATGCGATAATTATCTTTAATGATCTTGCCCCTTCTACCCTCTACAAGCGATTCGAAATGAGGGAGGCGACTCGGTCTCTAAGAGATGAACATGTTCGATATTGTTGGACATTTCCTTTTGGGCTTCAATTTACGCTTAAGGAGATATGGTATCAGGTGAAAACTGTACCAGAGTCTGTTGTAGCCTTCAATCAAATGGATTTTCCTAGCAATCAATTTTCCTATCAGGGGGGGATAAAGAAAAGTGGATTTATATTCAGACAACAACCAACAATGACTGAATTGCACAGGCTGGGTAAACAAATAAGCGTGGGAGTAGCATGCTTATTGAGGCAGTTACTACCCCTAACCAATCAAGCTAGATACTTCACTTAGATGCAGCTCCAGCACTGCTCCCTAAATAAATGGCAGGGGTGGAAGGGAATTAGAATCAAAAGGTTACTAAGGGTCAAAGAGTAACAGTTAAGTATGAGAAAAAAAACAATTGTGAAAGCTTGCTGGGCAGACTGGATGGTCTTCTTCTGTCGTCATTTCTATGTTTCTATGTTAATTTTTCAGCTCCTAAAATGGCAGCCAGCGTGCAGAAGACAGATGGCCTTCCCAGATGGCAACGTGCTGGCAAGGGAGGGGTCAGCTTCGACGCCATTTGGAGGATTCTCGATCTGTGCTCTTTTGTTGCCTCTTCACTGCACTTTCTCCAGTGCAACTATATCTTTTTTGAGATGCGGCGACCAGAATTGTACACAGTATTCAAGGTGCTGTCTCACCATGGAGCGATACAGAGGCATTATGACATTTTCTGTTTTATTCACCATTCCCTTTCTAATAATTCCCAACATTCTGTTTGCTTTTTTGACTGCCGCAGCACACTGTACCGACGATTTCAATGTGTTATCCACTATGACACCTAGATCTCTTTCTTGGGTTGTAGCACCTAATATGCAACCCAACATTGTGTAATTATAGCATGGGTTATTTTTCCCTATATGCAACACCTTGCACTTATCCACATTAAATTTCATCTGCCATTTGGATGCCCAATTTTCCAGTCTCACAAGGTCTTCCTGCAATTTATCACAATCTGCTTGTGATTTAACTACTCTGAATAATTTTGTGTCATCTGCAAATTTGATTATCTCACTCGTCGTATTTCTTTCCAGATCATTTATAAATATATTGAAAAGTAAGGATCCCAATACAGATCCCTGAGGCACTCCACTGTCCACTCCCTTCCACTGAGAAAATTGTCCATTTAATCCTACTCTCTGTTTCCTGTCTTTTAACCAGTTTGCAATCCACGAAAGGACATCGCCACCTATCCCATGACTTTTTACTTTTCTTAGAAGCCTCTCATGAGGAACTTTGTCAAACGCCTTCTGAAAATCCAAGTACACTACATCTACCGGTTCACCTTTATCCACATGTTTATTAACTCCTTCAAAAAAGTGAAGCAGATTTGTGAGGCAAGTCTTGCCTTGGGTAAAGCCATGCTGACTTTGTTCCATTAAACCATGTCTTTCTATATTACTCTTTTGAATAACAGAAGAACTAGGGAGTACTTCATGAAGTTAGCATGTGGCACATTTAAAACAAACTAGAGAAAGTTCTTTTTCACTCATTGCGCAATTAACCTCTAGAATTTGTTGCCGGAGGATGTGGTTAGGGCAGTTAATGTAGCTGGGTTTAAAAAAGATTTGGATAAGCTCCTGGAGGTAAAGTCCATAAACTGCTATTAATCAAGTAGATTGAGGGCCTGATTTTAAAAAGCATTTACTCGAGTAAGTGGGCTTTTGAAGATTGCTACAATTTATGCCATTGAATTGTCCATAGGATTTACTTGCGTAAGTGCACTTTGTGTGAGTAAATGGCTTTTGAAAATTGCTACGATACCATATTACATTTACATGCATAACTCCTTTGAAAATTACACCCTTAGGGACTAGACACTGCTATTATTGGCATTAGTGGCATGGAATCTATTTAATATTTGGGCCAGGTATTTGATACCTGGTTTGGCCACTGTTGGCAATTTCTTATGTTCTTATCTCGACTGATCTGACTGGATTCATTTTAGACCTGATGGTACAGCAACGGAAGTTTTTCTCTGGATGCTGGTGGCATGTTTGCCAATAGCTTTTGATCATCTGGGATTAAAGTATAACATGCTTGACCTGATATTATTTAGCAAGTCGTCAAGTCAGTTCATTGAAGTCACATAAAATGTTCACATTTCTTTGACTATCCTCATGACAGTGAATTTAACCCTCCATTCTGGTGGATGCACCACTCACTCCTGGATTCCAGTAACCCTCCTAATACAATCATTTTCGCTAGTGCTTGCTTGAATAGTTTCTTAGTTTTAATCAAAGTCACAATATAGTCTTTGATATATTTGGTTTTTTCAGGTAGCTTTCAATCTGGCATGTTTTCCTGGTGTACAGAAGAATATGTAAGGATTGATGCACTAATCTTGCTAGCTCAGCACTTTAGGTTGAGAATAATTCCTCTCCATTTTTTTTAGATTTCAGTGACTGTGTTTGATTCCTGACCTGGCTTCTCGTGATTGGGCTAGCCGGTACTGGGACCACTGTGGATCCCACGTCTTCTGTCCCTTGGGAGACTCTCAGTTATTGCGCAACAGTCAAGCCTATTCGTTGGCTCCAGAGTGGACTTGTGCTAGTCTCCATTGGTAGCCGTGGTCTGGGCCTCCTAGCCATAGGTTCATCACTGCAATAGTTGGGCTAGACAGGAAAGGGTTAAAAATGAGGCTGGGGGAAGCTGAAACGAAGGCTCCTGGTGCCACAAGCCTATGCAGAAGACAGTCTTGATTGAGCTGAAAGCCCTAAGAAAAGGCAAGAAATTATAAATGTGTACCATGCTCAGGGTTATTATCTCTTCTGCTGGCGACTTGTTTCCAACCCATCCACTGATGCATTACAAGCACAGTGGCTGTAAAATTCAATTTAAATCTTATGACTATCTCTCTTTTTTTTTTTTTTTCTTATCCCATGGTTGCTGCTCGCTTTCTAATCCTTGTGCAAGAGGACTGATAACTTGTAATGTAACCGAGGCTGTAAGGACCACACAGATTATGCTCCCTTCTTTTCCTTTTTTAATTAGAAAACTATTTTACTTCCTCTGTGTTGACGGCCGTTGTCATTATTTTCATTCTGGAACAAGGCAGACAAAAGAGGCAATAGTGATTTATGGCGTACAAGAAATAAATTGCATTCTTCCTTAAGAGGCGCAAGGAGGGAGCGAGAGAGGAATAAAAGGATCAGTTTTGATTAATTCCAGGTGTTTTTAACAATAAGACTTGGTTATTAAAGTTCCTCTCTTCCCAAGTCAGCCCATTCGGTGTGAGAACGTGGCCCTTCGGTGGAAGCAGGCACTTTTGTGGACACCAAAAGGCATCCAGGACCTTGGATTCCCCATCCTTTTAGTTCATTGCCACAGCAGGACATAAAGGTAGTAACAGTGACCCCTACAGAAGAAGCACGCACGAGGTCAAACTGATACGCAATAAGGATGAACATAAGAAATTGCTATGCTGGGTCAGCCCAAGGGTCCATCAAGCCCAGCATCCTGTTTCCAACAGAGGCCAATCCAGGCCACAAGAACCTGGCAAGTACCCAAACACTAAGAAGATCCCATGCTACTGATGCAATTAATAGCAGTGGCTATTCCCTAAGTAAACTTGATTAATAGCAGGTAATGGACTTCTCTTCCAACAATATTTTTACATCCAGGGACCGTCCAGAGGACTGACAGCAATAATAGTAATTGACACTGGCAGAGGGCCACAGAGCCTCTCACCGCTAGGACTGGAAGACTTGGAGGATGGAAATGTAGCCTTTTGGTACTGAGTAACTACTTCTGATCTAGCTTAATTGGGTAATGATTAAAATACGATGCCTTATCTGAAATAAGCTGGGCTGTCTCATTCCAGTCTCCAGTGGCATAAACTTCACCACATTAAAAAAAAAAAGCCAGCTCCAAAATTGGTAGTAATTACCTTAGTGCTGTGCTGCTTCTCAGCAGGCAGCAAAGGCACTGAATGAGCAGGAAAGCTCCCTGCAGAGCACAGAGAGGGGGCATTGGCAGAAAGGTGTGCTGGGGGGGAGTGTGTGCTGCTACTGCCTGTGCTGTCCCTGTTCCATGGTGGGGCTATGTGTGTGTATGTGTGTGTGTGTGTGTATTAGGGATGTGAATCGTTTTCCATATCGTCTTAACGATAGAAATCGTGTGGCAGGGCAAGAAAATCGTCTTAGGCACGATTTTTTAGTTAAAAAATCGTTAAAAAATCGTTTTTTTCCGATTAGTGCGCACTAACTCGAGTTAGTGCGCACTAACTGAAAATGATACAATTTGACACTTTTCAGGTCAGTTAAGGTCAGTTTAGGAATGAATATGTATTCCTATTGGCTGCCCTCTTATTTATTCATGTTACCAAGTTTCCTACTGACAGTATAAGGGGGATGGGAAATGGAAACAGTTGGTAGCTTGACAAAACAAGTAATGTGATCAGTCAATGTGACTAGAACTTGTGCCCTAACCCTGATACCAGGGGTATTGTGATCTTCCTGCACACAGTGCCCTATCCCTATTAATACCAGGAGTGTTGTGATCTTCCTGCACACAGTGCCCTATCCCTAATACCAGGGGTGTTGTGATCTTCCTGCACACAGTGCCCTATTCCTGATACTGGGGGTGTTGTGATCTTCCTGCACACAGTGCCCTATTCCTGATACCGGGGGTGTTGTGATCTTCTTGCACACATCCCGGTATCAGGGATAGGGCACTGCGTGCAGGAAGATCACAACACTCCTGGTATTAATAGGGATAGGGCACTGCATGCAGGAAGATCACAACACTCCTGGTATTAATAGGGATAGGGCACTGCATGCAGGAAGATCACAACACCCCTGGTATCAGGGATAGGGCACTGTGTGCAGGAAGATCACAATACCCCGGAGGAGTGAGGGTCAGGCAGCTCCCCCTGTCTGTGAAGCCAGCCTCTCACTAGTAATGCAGGGAGGGAGCTGTCTCAGACTTCACCATCCTCCCCCCCCCCCCTCACCCACACACCATTCACTAGCTGGGACATGGGGGAAGTCAGGAGTGAGGGTCAGGCAGCTCCCCCCTGTCTGTGAAGCCAGCCTCTCACTAGTAATGCAGGGAGGGAGCTGTCTCAGACTTCACCATCCTCCCCCCCCCCCCCTCACCCACACACCATTCACTAGCTGGGACATGGGGGAAGTCAGGAGTGAGGGTCAGGCAGCTCCCCCCTGTCTGTGAAGCCAGCCTCTCACTAGTAATGCAGGGAGGGAGCTGTCTCAGACTTCACCATCCTCCCCCCCCCCTCACCCACACACCATTCACTAGCTGGGACATGGGGGAAGTCAGGAGTGAGGGTCAGGCAGCTCCCCCTGTCTGTGAAGCCAGCCTCTCACTAGTAATGCAGGGAGGGAGCTGTCTCAGACTTCACCATCCTCCCCCCCCCCCCTCACCCACACACCATTCACTAGCTGGGACATGGGGGAAGTCAGGAGTGAGGGTCAGGCAGCTCCCCCCTGTCTGTGAAGCCAGCCTCTCACTAGTAATGCAGGGAGGGAGCTGTCTCAGACTTCACCATCCTCCCCCCCCCCCTCACCCACACACCATTCACTAGCTGGGACATGGGGGAAGTCAGGAGTGAGGGTCAGGCAGCTCCCCCCTGTCTGTGAAGCCAGCCTCTCACTAGTAATGCAGGGAGGGAGCTGTCTCAGACTTCACCATCCTCCCCCCCCCCCTCACCCACACACCATTCACTAGCTGGGACATGGGGGAAGTCAGGAGTGAGGGTCAGGCAGCTCCCCCCTGTCTGTGAAGCCAGGATCTCACTAGTAATGCAGGGAGGGAGCTGTCTCAGACTGGTATCAGGGTTAGGGCACTGTGTGCAGGAAGATCACAACACTCCTGGTATTAATAGGGATAGGGCACTGTAAGAGATGACTGTAGTAGATTGAATAAAGATCTGATGTTTCTGCTCTCCTCACACCAAACAAAAACAACACACAAGCAGAGAAGCCCTTCTTACAAAGCTGAGCTAGTGAGTTAAGTAGGAGGAAAAGTAAACATACTGGTGCCAGTGTGGCTACTTAAAAAATACACTTACCAACAATCAATTACATATATTTGAACTGTGTACAGTTCCAGCCAGGACCACCTTTCTAAAATGCACAGTGATTGGCAAATTCAACATGCACTAGCATTTCAGGTGCCTGCTAACAAAAATAATAAACAAACAAGTTCTAGTCACGTGAGTGCTGATCATTACATTACTTTTTTTGTCAAGCTTCCAACTGTTTCCATTTCACATCCCCCCAACCATTACCTCAGTGTTAGCCTTGGTAACATCAATAGATAAGAGCACAGCCAGCCAATAGGAATACATACATACATATTCATTCCTAAGTGACCTTTACTGACCTGGGAAGTGTGAACACTTTGTTTCATTTTCTGTTGGTGTTCGTTAGTTTCCAGTTCCATTTCCCATCCCCCCAACCATCACCTCAGTGGTAACCTTGGTAACATCAATAGATAAGAGGGCAGCCAGCCAATAGGAACACATATTCATTCCTAACTGACCTTCAGTGACCTGGAAAGTGTTTATTTGTATCATTTTCAGTTAGTGCGCACTAAATCGAGTTAGTGCGCACTAACGGGGAGTTAGTGCGCACTAACACGATTTAACGATTTTTAACGATAAATCGTTAGAATTTCTATTGTATCGTGTTCTATAACGATTTAAGACGATATAAACATTATCGGACGATAATTTTAATCGTTGAAAAACGATTCACATCCCTAGTGTGTATGTGTGTGCTGGAGGCTTGCACTGCTGCTGCCGTGCTCTGCTGTACTTCTTCTGTGGTGGGCAGTGTGCATGTGAGGGCAGCTTGTACTTCAGCTCTGTGTGTGTGTGTGTGTGTGTGTGTGTGTGTGTTTGCATTGTGACTGTCAGTACTGTACCTTTATTTTTTGTAGATTAAGAGAAAGACTTTGCTTTCCAGGGATATCATTTTGGCATTTTTCACCGGAGTTTACAAAATTCACTAGGTACATTTTCTTTGTATTGATCTGTTTATTGTTAAGACAAACCAGCCGTACCTTATAAAAACTCCACACAGTATTCAGGGAAAGTTTACCAGCAGACCTCACGTTGGTAATAATAGAGATGCTGCCTGGATCTTCCAGAGACCAAATCCAGCTGAAAACCCAATATCCAGCTCACCCAAGGTCGACTTTCTGCTTGGTGATGAGCATCGCATGTCAAGAAACCATGAAGGAGCAGATGAATTTCCAAGCACAAAAGCAAAGAACAATCACTGCTCATCCCTTCTCAGTCTTCCAGGGCTGCCAGTTCTCTCCAGTCAACGCAACAGGCTGACTGAGCCATGCATGGATTTCTAGTTCTACTTCTCCCACTCACGTCCCTAAAAATATCAGAATTACAAACCCATGAACGACTGCTCAGTTGACTGGGGATGGAATGGCCACCACTCATTGCCTTACAGATGTAGTGCATGTGTCTTTGGAAAGAGTAACAGTTGTAGTTTTTTGCCAAAGCATACTTTGCTTAAGTTAGATACGCAGTCTAAAATTAAAAAACATGGACAAAAATGGGACGGTGTGGTCACTGTGAACATGACTGCTGTGTGAAGCACTCCCGCTCCCATGTCACACGGCAAGCAGAGCCCGGGAGGAAAGACGTGTCAGTGTGCACTATGGAAGGAAAGAGAGTTGGCAATTAAAATAAAAAATCACTCCTTTCAGATCTAGGATGCTGTATGTCATTCACTACCGCCTACAGGTATAAACCAGCAAGGGGACATTCAGGAAATAGCCGAAGGTGCAGGATGTTCAGTTCAGACAGCACCCAGAACAGATCCCCTTGCCTAGGCACAAATTGGGAAGAAGTATTTAGAGTCGAGGGTCTACCTACCTACATTTAAAAGCTCTTAACCATGTATTTATTGGACTGGTCCTGTGGCTGAGTTGAAGCATATTTTGTTGTATGCTGTGGTATAGAAGAGTTGTCCATCTGAGCCTACTGGGAGGGAGGAAGGGACTTAAGGAAGAATAGATACCACTACAGTGAAAATCCAGCAAAGAATGATGTTGAGGGATATCCCATCCCAGTTATAGGGACCTCAGCCATCTGGGAGATTCCGCTGATACATAAATGTCTTAGGCAGAAGAACACTGTCCTTTGGCATGCACTGGAATTCCAGACCATCGAGTGTGCCCTCCACAGGCTTGAAATCTTGATAGCATGAGCACCAGGATTTCTTTGGTCTTGATGCCCACAGATCAGGCTTAAATTATTATAGGTCATCAATTAATGATGCTAAAAAGTCATATTTTCACGGCTGAATTTTGGCCTCTGACAGTAACATTTGCAAACTTTTTTTATATCGTGAAGCAGCTCACCAACCCTTTCCTGCATCAGAACACCCTACCAAGCATCAGGACTGATGCTAACATCTGTGAAGCCTTTGCATCATTTTTTTTTCCTCTAAAGTTTCAAGCATGTGTAGTAATTTCATGGATGAAAATGCGACTGTCAAACTTGGTATGAATATGGATGAGACAAAACGGGAACAATTTGCATTTGTCCCTTTGACTGAGATCATGCAAATAATAACTAAAATGAAAAAACACCATCATGTGCCCTGAACCCTTGTGCTACAGCTTTTAATCAAGAGTCTCTGTGATGATATTGTGAAGTCCAATGCTAATATTGTCAATTTATCCCTTTCCAGCAGCGAGCTACCAAGTTCTTTGAAGAGGGCTTGACACTTTTTTCCAATTATTGAGCTATTTCATCCCTTCCATTTCTTGCCAAGATGATTGAGAATGCAGTATATTGAGACCATTATCTGATTATCTTGAACCCTCTGCCCTGGACTAGAACAAATTTGGTTTTCATAAGCATTTTAATACTGAAAACCTTTGATTATCCAGTCTTGATACAATCAAACGTGATTTTGATTCAAGAACAGATTACATGTTGATACTCCTAGTTAGTTCCAGCGCATTTGACACTTTGAAACACAAGATCTTTCTTTCTCGTTTAGCTGAGTTTGCAAGTGCTGGTACAGTACTATCCTAGTTCAAGTCACTCAACAGATCAGAATAGCCACAGAAACCTCCTCCGGGTTCTGCCTTGTCAGCAGCTCTATTCAATATCTATCTTACCCCATTATGCAAACTGTTAACTGGACTAGGTGTAAATTAGAGATTTTATGCCAATGACATTCAGTTTTTCTATTCCACAGTGTCATCTTGGTCATCCACATTTCAGTTTGCATCAATTTGGTTAACATCAATAAAACTGAGGTAATTATATTAAGTTGTTTCCATCTCATGACACCCCTTCTGTTTTTTCTTTTGAAGGACCTACTATCAACATCTCACCGAAAGTCCAAAATTTAGAGGTAGTTCTGAGCTGTCAATATGTCCTCGTATATAATCGGTTACGCAAGCAGCATTTGCCAAGTTACGTCTTCTGATTCATCATCTCAAACCCTTATTAGAAGTCATCAACCTTTGAACAGTTTTACAGTCTCTGGTGGTCAAGAATTGGACTACTGTAACTTGTTACACACTAGCCTTCTGACTAACTCTTTGAGAGCGCTTCAAGTCATGCCAAATACAGCTGCCCATGTCTTAACAGGAGCTAAGATTCAAGACCATGTTACATCCGTGCTCCATTCTCTACACTGGCTCCCTCTGCGTTGGCGTATTCAGTATAAAATGGCAGCCACCATTCATAAACTATTAAATAACACCACTTCACCATTAGTAAATTCGAAACTTAAAATCCACATACCTTCTTGGGTTCTCCACTCATCTACTCAGGCTCTGTTAGCTGTTTCTTCCCTGAGCGTTGCTCATCTGGCAGAAACATGGGAGCCGGCCCAGCATTTTGGAATTCCCTACCTAGTGGTCTGTGTAATATCACAGATGTGCAAGAAAGCATTAAAAACCTTTTATTTAAAAAGGCTTTTGAACCCTGTGATTGATCTCCAGACTAAGCGTCCTACCCTAATTTTCGCTTGAGCTACTGGTGGTTCTGTCAATTGATACTCAATCCATTCATATATTGATGTCGTGTTTTATGTGTCTACTATCCTTGGATTTATTTTTATGTTTGTAAGCTTTGTTTCCATGCCCCGAACTTTGGAGGATGCAGATAACAAATATCTTAAATAAATAAATAAATAAATAAATGAGCTGCTTTTGGGAGAGTGGGGTGAGGACAGGGGGAATAAGTCTGCAAAAAGTGGTGAATTTGTAGAGAGAAAGGGGCAGAAACGGTCATTATCCCATTGAAATGGACCCCAGCAGTGAGGTATTTTTAGGAGAGAGGGGCAGCAAGAAGGAAAAGAGTTTCGTTTTTAACCACATAAGAATTTGCAACTTAACTTGAATTATTTTCAGCAGATTTCGGCTTCGCAGTGGGGGTGATTGCACTTAAGCACATTCTCTACATATATTTCGAACTGCTACCTCTAGAGAGATATTAAAATCCTTTTAATTACAAATTCATAAACTCCCTTCTCCCCAGATTGAATGCGCAGCTGAAAACAGAAATCTGTGGCCTTGCAGGCTACGGAGAGAGATCATGGATAGCTAAAGGAAGGTGATAATTGCTCAGGACGCTAATGAGACCCTCATCTCATGTAGGGTGCTCAGGATCTGAAGGCCACAATTTGAAAGGACATTGAGATAGGGGGCTTAGCAGACAGACCCTACAGGAAGTAAAAATGACTCAGCAGAAGAGAGAAGGGAAGGGAAGGGGGAGGGTGTGCATTTGTGTGGTGATGGAAGGGAGGTGGGGGGAGTTCTTGTTACTGCGCTGCCAGGCGTTCTCTCTCCTCCTCTTTCTGCTTAGCTCCCCATTGTTGCTCTCCTGTTCCCATTTCTTCCTCTCCCCTCCATCACACGGCCTGTTCTGGCCCAACTGTGCCAATACCCTCTCAGATGCACTAATCTACTTCCTGTCATTCCTCCCGTTTTCCTTCCTTCCAGTCTCTCTCTCTCCCCCTCCGTCCAAGCTTTCCTACTTTTACCTCCCTCCCACCTCTTACAAGCACTGATTCCTGGCCCAACCAACCCCAGAGGCAGAATGACCTCTCCTGCCACCGGGGCCTCTACGGCTGCTTGCATGCCTCGCTGATGGTGGAGCCTCTGCCTCTGCCTGTGGCCTGGCTCCTGCAGCCTCCTTTCTCTGTGGGCAGGGCTGCTACGACCTGCTGCTGCCTCTGGGAGTGCCGCGTTACCTCCTGCTGCCTCTAGGAGTGCTGTGTTACCTCCTGCTGCCTCTGGGAGTGCCGCGTTACCTCCTGCTGCCTCTGGGAGTGCTGCGTTACCTCCTGCTGCCTCTGGGAGTGCTGTGTTACCTCCTGCTGCCTCTGGGAGTGCCGCGTTACCTCCTGCTGCCTCTGGGAGTGCTGCGTTACCTCCTGCTGCCTCTGGGAGTGCTGTGTTACCTCCTGCTGTGTTACCTCCTGCTGCCTCTGGGAGTGCCGCGTTACCTCCTGCTGCCTCTGGGAGTGCTGCGTTACCTCCTGCTGCCTCTGGGGGTGCTGTGTTACCTCCTGCTGTGTTACCTCCTGCTGCCTCTAGGAGTGCCGTGTTACCTCCTGCTGCCTCTAGGAGTGCTGCATTACCTCCTGCTGCCTCTAGGAGTGCCGTGTTACCTCCTGCTGCCTCTAGGAGTGCTGCATTACCTCCTGCTGCCTCTAGGAGTGCCGTGTTACCTCCTGCTGCCTCTGGGAGTGCCGCGTTACCTCCTCCTGCTGCCTCTGGGGGTGCTGTGTTACCTCCTGCTGCCTCTAGGAGTGCCGTGTTACCTCCTGCTGCCTCTGGGAGTGCCGCGTTACCTCCTGCTGCCTCTAGGAGTGCTGTGTTACCTCCTGCTGTGTTACCTCCTGCTGCCTCTAGGAGTGCCGTGTTACCTCCTGCTGCCTCTGGGAGTGCCGCGTTACCTCCTGCTGCCTCTGGGAGTGCCGCGTTACCTCCTCCTGCTGCCTCTGGGGGTGCTGTGTTACCTCCTGCTGCTGCGGACCCTTCCTCTGCCACCTCTCGCTGGCTCCACTGCTGTGGCCTCACCTCCACTGCGGGATTCCCAATAATGTCATTTCCTTTCCATGCTCCTCCCCCGGCCTGGTATGTAGCCAAGAGCCTGTCATGGACTCTGAGTGTGGTCAGGGGTCAGGGTCTGAGTGGTGGTGGGGGGATCAGATCTATGGCATCGAGCCCCAATTCCAGCCAAACCGTGGCTTTAAACAAGCAAGTAAAACCACAACGAGAAGCTGCGTTGTGCAAGGACCCACAGAGCCCAGTGCAAGAGTATTTGGCGCCATCCCCAGCTTACCTGTCAGCGGCAGCTCCAGCACAGCGCTCCCTTCTTTGGCAATATTGGATTTCCCCTTCCGGGCCTTGTGCTGGTGGGATTTTGCCCTCCCTAAAGTTTTTACGCTGTAGGCGACTGGAAGCACTGGCCCTGAGGACACAAGATGCGAAACACAAACAGACAAAGAATTTCTGGGTTTCTCAAGCTGAGTTCTGTTTCTCAAGTAACAGTGATATATCGTGTTGCTGCCATTATAAATTTTTGGGTAATTGTTCCCATAATTAAAAGCTCCATTGTGTCTCATCTCTCTAATGTGATTTATCTGATAAAACCCAGCCTAGCGTGGATGATGTATGGCCGTGGGTGAGACAGCTGCCTCGTCACGCTGGCAAATTACAGGAACGGAGAAGCTTTTATTGTATTGCATGAATCTGAGGCCTCATCCTCCATCTCTGCTCTTCCAGACTCTTCAGTATATTTACCTGTCGTTAAAAAAAATGCCTAGAATGGGTTACAAAATCAACAGAGCACCCCTCAAGAGCACAGGCCCTCTCCAAATAACAAACACAAAACAAAACGAACAGATCTTGTGTGATAATTCAGACTTAAAAATTGAAGGGTCTTCCCCCACGTTGGGTTTTTTTTTTTTAATACTTTCAACACATTTTCAGAAAAGTGCTCATGTAATGATTCGATCCGTCCATCTGTCCCTCCATCCAGAGGCGAGACACATGTTCTCTGAGCATGCCAGTCAGGGTCCAGTGTGGGGAGAAGGCCAACCATGGAGTTTACGCTCTTGAAATCTGACAGGGCTGAAGCCATCTTTGATAGGGCTCACGTTGAAAGGCTCTGGGAAGACTCCTTGCTCGGATTGATAGTTGCACGTTTCTGAACCATTGCACTGCGCATGCCCGGTGCCGTTTTACGGGAGCTGAATGCTTTCCCTGATCGACTGCAGCTGCCGAGATCCCTTCCCATTCACCCACGTTTTGAGGGAGCCCCGCAAATCCCACGATTAAAGCTGCAATTCACTTTCAAATCTGGGACACCATTGTTAATGATGGAGGATGTTCCAGATTTAAAAACACAAAAACCACAGCTTTAATAAAGGAGCCTCTAGTCCTGACCTGATTTTGAAATAATGGTGCTTAAAAAGGGATGAGAGAATTTATTTTGATAAATGTGGAACCTCCTGGAATGTCACAATCGGGCCTTACATAATTTATTTAAAAAGTTTTTATAAACCATCATTAAGTTATTTACCATCGTAACGGTTTACAATAGGGCACATATATAAAAAAAACAAGAAAAAAATAGACCATACTTTACATAGAGGGTGCCAATATTATCCGGTAACAAATAAACATTAAGTACTATTTGGTTTATGACATGGACGTTACATTGATGAAATTCTCATGGAAGAGTATATGTTTTGCTTTTCAACCTGTCGGTTTGTTGACTACGATTATCTGAGGGATAAAATAGTTTCCAGGTACTTTCTGGAGATTGTGTGCTGGGTGCTTTATATCCACTTAACCTTATTTATTGCTTGCATTGTTCTCTTTATCGAAGGCTTGTTTGAAAAGCCAGGTTTTGAGGTTTATTTTGAAAAGTTTATGATTTCTCTGAAGCCTTAGATCGAGGGGCATAGTGTTCCATAATATGGGACCTGCCAGGGACAGTGCACGTTCCCTAACCTGGGTTATTCTGTCTATTTTCACAGATGGAATGGTTAAGAGAGCTTTGTTTGCTGATCTTAAATTTCTGTGCGGTACAGGTACTCGAAGTGCTGTGTTCAGCCATTCTGCTTTTTCGTCATGGATTAGTTTATGTATTGTGCAAAGTGCTTTGAACTGAACTTTTTGTTCTATGCATAGCCAATGTAGCTCGGTTAGTGTATCTGTGATTTGATCTTTTTTTTACTTTTTCCAGTGAGAATTCTAGCTGCTGAGTTTTGTAATATTTGCAGTGGTCTTATCGTAGTGTAGGGTAAACCAAGTAGTAATGCATTGCAGTAGTCAGTGCTTGCAAATATCAGTGACTGAAGCACTGTGCGAACATTTGGCAGCGACAGTAATGGTTTAAGTTTTCTAAGTACCATACGTTTAGCATACCCTTCTTTAACCTTCAGTGTTATGTGCTGTTTGAGGTTTAGCTCTGTGTCAGTTATTACTCCGAGGTTGCGTACCTTCTCAGCTAATTCAATTTTTTGGTTGCTGTTGAGAATTATTGGAGTTTGCATAATGTTTATGCTCTTTCTTTCTAATTGTATGAATTCAGTTTTATCGATGTTAATTATCAACTCCATTTGGTTTAGTAGTTGTTTTATTATGTCTAGATACATAATGGCTAAACTTATTGTTTTTTCAATGGTGTCCTCTATTGGTAGGATTAATTGAATGTCATCGGCGTAAACATAATGTATGATTCCTAGTCCTGTGAGGAGATGGCATAGTGGAAGTAGATATATGTTAAAGAGAGTGGCTGAGAGTGCCGATTCTTGTGGAACTCCTGTTTTTAGGGTTATTTTTTCAGATAGTGTTATTAATTTGTACTTGAAATGTTCTGTTGTTTAGATATGACCTGAACCATGTGATTGTATTGCCATGTAGTCCTATTTCTTCGTCTTTTTATTAGTATTTCGTGATTCACTGTGTCAATTGCTGATGATAAATCCGGTAATACCAGAATGTAATGTTTTCCACTGTTGAATCCTCTTAGAATATTATCTGTTAGTGCCAGTAAAAGAGTTTCAGTGCTGTGGTGCTTACAGAAGCCATGTTGTGATGGATAAAGGATATTGTTATTATCTAGGTGCTCAGAAAGTTGTTTTTGCACTGTTTTTTCAATTAATTTTGCCATTAGAGGTAGGTTGGATACAGGCCTATAGTTCGCTAGTGTTAGGGGGGGTCCATGTTTTTTTTCCTTTAATATTGTTTTGATGATTGCTCCTTTCAGTATTTCTGTCATGTGACCTTCTTCTAGGGAGGAGTTTATAATTATTGCAATAGTTGGAGCGGTGATGTCAGGAATCTTTTTTATTTCTAATATGGGTAATGTATCTATTTTATGTGGGGTGGGGTTTAAGTTGTCTAAGCATGTTCTCGACCTTAAGTTATCTCATCGAATTTGGACCATTGTGTCACGTCACTTTTACACATTTTAATCTCTTGTTTGGGTGTCTTTGGTATTTTGGTTCGCAGGTTCTCAATTTTATCATTAAAAAATCTAGCTATTGCATTGCTTCTGTTTTCGGGTAAGTTATCTGGGGAGTTCTTCTTGGTCTTCAGCAGGCCATTAGCGGCTACTCTCCCTCCCATGCCCTCTGCTCCTCTTACCAACATTTATTGGGAAATATGCCTGTTTATCTTCCACTAGAGAACTGATGTTTAGGATTGCGGGCCCTACCCTCTGGAATGCATTGCCTCAAGTGTTACGCTCACCGCCCGCGGCAACCCCGTGGTGCAGCCCCCGTACATTGCTGCACAGCTCGTGCGACCCAGTTCTGCTTCCATGGCAGCGGTGGGCCGCCGGCTCCGACCACGAACCTCCATCAGTGCCTCTGAACCCGGACCTCGTCCCGGGTGCTCCAGCCGGGACTCCTCTGCTGGCCAATTCTTCTGCAGCGCCGCACCTCAGTGAGACTTTTAAAGGGCCCGCAGCGGGAACCAGGCCATGGTTCCCGGATGTTGACGTCATCTTGGCCTAGTATAAATTACCTGGTTATCCAAAGAAGCTTTGCCTTTGCAACAGGTCTCCTTGGTTCACCTATCCTTGGTTCCAAGTGCTCGTTGCTTCGCTGTGTCTTCGTTCCTGATCCATGATATTAAGTTGGAGGGTGCACAGAAAAGCAGTTTTTACTGCTTTTCTGTGCACTTTCCCAGTGCCCGAAGAAATTAGCGCCTACCTTTGTATAGGCGCTAATTTCTGAAAGTAAAATGTGCGGCTTGGCTGCACATTTTACTTTCTGAATCATGCGGGAATACCTAATAGGGCCATCAACATGCATTTGCATGTTGCGGGCGCTATTAGGTTCGGCGGGTGGGGGGGGGGGGTTGGACGTGCATTTTCGACCCCATACTGAATAAGGGGTAAGGGAAAACGCGCGTCCAATGGAGAGTCCAATGGAGAGTTAACAGTGCACTCCGTCGGAGCGCACTGTACTGTATCGGCCTGTAACTGACTTAGCCAGATAAGTAGTGCTTTTAAGACATATCCATCTAAGTAGCAACTTTGTCACTACTTAGCCAGATAAATATATGCGTGCAGATTTTATTTGCGTAATTTACACACATTTGCCCCCATAAGTCAATTTTTATGCATGTAATTTGGGATATTTTCTAACATGCATTTCATGATAACATTATCAGTTTTACTGATTAGTTTACCAGTTCGTAGGGTCCGTCTGCAGGTCATCAAGGCCCTCCTGGCTCTTCGGCCTCTTCATGTCTCCCAGACCTCCCACCCAGTCAGTATTTCACTTTTCAGATGTTTCAGTCACTCACTCCATATACAGAGCAGGTGTAAGTATACATCTCTTGGAAGGGCGTAACTTGCACATGTACACTTATGGGCAGAATTTGTACTCAGTAAGTGCCAACTCTTACCAAAATGCCTCTCCTCAGTATGTAAAAAATAAAACTGGATTACGTGCATGCTTTTATGTGCATTGAGCTTGGGTTAATTCTAGAACAGCCATTTATGTGCATAAAACTGGGTTTTATGCACATAAAAGGCTTTAAAAATGACCCTGAAAATGAGCAAATTCCCCTTCATTTTTGCTAGTGGATTTAGTAACATATAATATGACTATTAATGGAGGACGTTGGATGGCTCCAGGGAATGGATGCAACATTTATAGAGACTTTCACTACTAGACCATCATTGCCGATCTACAGGGTGGTGCTGGGCACAGTCTACTTCCAAGGTCAGTGCAGAAGTGATCGCATCACAGCTCCTACGAATCCATGAATTCTGCTGCACACTTGTGACAAGGACACAACGAGAGATTACTATTAATTGTACTATGTTTATTTGCTCTGTTCCATTAATTACGGATTTTAAAATAAAGCTGTAATGCATTTGTGTTACAATTTTTTTTAAATTAAGTATTATATATACATTGCTTCCTTTTTGGGTCTTATGTCTTCTTATATAGTCCCTCCCTTTTTGTCCTAATATATTTGGGGGTGGGGGTGTCAGTTTTCAGTGAGTCACGCCGGAGCTCCCAATTTAAAGGGACCAGTGCGGGAAACTCCAGCACCGCCCTCCAGCTGACATCAGACGCTGCAGGGTATTTAAACCCTGCAGCTACATTCCTACCTCACCTTGCAACGAGGTTGACTCTTCGGAGTGACTAGTTGTGCTTCCTGTTCCTGGTTCCTGCATTTTCTCGACATCTGATTCCTGCCTCCTCACCTTGCTTCGTTCTCCGACTCTGGCTTCTGCTTCCGTCCCTGGTTTTGGCATCCGACATCTGACTTCTGGCTCCTGACCTTGGCTTGCTCCTGGACTTTGGCTTCGTCTCTTCCACTGCCGCAGGTATTTGTTTGTCATCCACCCAGAGGGTTCTCCTAAGCCCCAGCAGCTCGGGTCCTCTCGGGCTCCTCCCGCGGGGACTGTGGGCTTCCAAGGGTGAAGTCTCTTCTGACCTCCTGGGCGCCATCTCATCGTCAGATACCTCTGCAGGCTGCTCTTCTGATCCTTGGTCGCATAGGATCCACCTAAGACCAAGAGGCCCGGGTCCCTACGGGCTCCTCCTGGGGGGACCTCGGGCTTTCAGTGGTGAAGCCATCTCCGAAGCCTCTCCTCAGTGCCGCCTGCCGGCTGCTGCACCCACTGTGGGCATCCACAGCACGACACCCGCAGCCACAGCCGGCCCAAGGGTCCACGATCGTAACAGCTGCAGCCCTAATGCCTTTCCTACCCTCGTGCCACGGAAGCCGTGGATCCACCACTACCACCAGCCCTTTTCTCTCTGTTTGGTGGCACCAGATCCTCCTCCAGCCCATTCTTCATCGTCTTCAGCACTTTCTCAGCGGCTGCACAGGGCCTGCACGCCCCACACGGTCTCCTCGTGCCGCAGGCACTGGCCCCAGGACAGCGGAGGATCATGGGTTGTGGCTTCCGTGGCACGGAAAGCATTCTCTGTCCTACGCCGCCCTGGAGCCCCGCAGTTCACTGGAGGTGCCACAGCAGCGTGAGAGGGTATCTGTCGCTCAGTCTCATTCTGGGCTGCTCACCATTCAGCGACTCAGTGCCGTCTCTATAACAATATAGCAGATTTCTTTTGTATTCATCCTCCTGAGGGGTGCATACATCTGAGCGTGGACATTGCTCCAGTCTGCTTAGTTAAGATCAATCCATGCTGGTGATAGAGTTTTCAGGATCATTGATGTCAGATTTGCTGGTGTAAGAGAGGGCATTGCCCTTTTATTAATAGCAGAGGGAGGCTGGCAGTGCCCTTAGCTGCAGTTTTGCCTCTTTGGCCCTCTTCCCCGGTCACTTGGGGAATGCCTGCTTCCTCCTGGGATTCTTACATTAGCAGCAGTGCTTACGTTTATGAATCTCGGTTGTGCTACCCAACTCCAGGTCCTCTTGGAGCCGCCCCTCCCCTGCCTTCCCGCCTCCCCCACACTGACTCTGCTGCTAACTGCTAATGATTTACATTCTCATTTTCTGCTGGATGTCCTCCCAGGAAGGTGGCAGATTGATTGGAGTTTGAAAGTCATAAAATTTAGGCAGAGCTGAGCCAGAGTGGAACTGAGGGGCTTGACTAATGTCTTGGAGCCAAACAGAAAAGAACATTCAGTAAATTTGGCTCTTTCAAAGGGACAAAAACCCAGTCTTGCAGTGCTGTCTGCAAATCCCCAAGGGCCTTGACCAGAAAGCACACTCCTTGTTTACAGCTACAGCCAATTTGCAAAACTGTAATCCTGCAACACTCAATGCAGCTTTCCACAGGATTTTCTTGTTCCTGCTGTAGAGTTTTTCCAATCATGAATCTCAGTAGACGCTGTAGGATCATGCCTTCCCCACCAATGGGTGAGTTTTTCCAATCATGAATCTCAGTAGACGCTGTAGGATCCTGCCTTCCCCACAAATGGGTGAGTTTTTCCAATCATGAATCTCAGTAGACGCTGTAGGATCATGCCTTCCCCACCAACGGGTGAGTTTTTCCAATCATGAATCTCAGTAGACGCTGTAGGATCATGCCTTCCCCACCAACGGGTGAGTTTTTCCAATCATGAATCTCAGTAGACGCTGTAGGATCATGCCTTCCCCACCAACGGGTGAGTTTTTCCAATTCTGAATCTCTACAACACTTGGACAGGTCCTGCCACCAGTTCAGATTTCTCATGGCTCCATTTTATCTTTCCTGCAGGGTCTTACCTCAGCTGATGACTGATATTTCAGTGGCAGGGTTTCCCCTACCTTTTCTCCTTCCACCCTCTCTTTAATCCCACCGCGTACCTCCCTTTGCAAGTTTGTCATCACAGGGACTTCCCATCTGTGAGGAGGAAGGCCGAAGAGAAATCAGGCGATGCCGTCCTTGACTCAGTCGGCAATTGCTGCTTTTGAGTGGCAGTGAAACCCTCTCTCCCCAGAGGGGTTATGAGAGCTGCCAGAAACGCTCCTTGCCGTAGCAGAAGCATTTGATGGGGATCAAAAATGGCTGCTTATTGGCGGCTTATTCTTCTGTCCCGTGGCCATGGTGGCCCAGTGAGATCACATCACTAGAGCTTGGTGGCTGACTCTTGGTTCCTGCCATGGCTCATTATGTGCTCTGTCCACCGAAGAACAGAAAGCAGAGTCAGAGCTAGTGTCAAGCCATTCACAAAACAGAGCAGGCAGTAAGGTACCGCGGGATATACATGTTAAAGGAAAAATTACAGTTACCTGGCTAGAGCAAAAGGTTTGAAAATTGCCCACAGAAGAGCGGCTAAATCTAGCTGCAGGGAAAATTAGCGGAAAGGGAGTCAGAGTGCGGTCAGGGAAGGCAAAGTTTGTGTCTATGTTTGCAGAGTCCTTCCAGTGCATGGTTGGCCCACAGAGATAGCGGGTGCAAGTTAGGTGGGTACTTTGGTAGCAGTGCACCTTGTATCTAATTTTCAAAGAGAAACTACCCAAGCCCCTGCATAACTTATACCTAAGCGGATTAGTGAAACTTGCCCCCTTAAAGATTTTGAGAAAACCCGTGACCATGTGATAGGACTTGACGTCAAGGATCTTGGGTGTTCATCAGATTTCTGGAGTTTGTAGGAGAATGCACATACAAAATATCCTGGAATGAAAAAAAAAAGAAATGAAATGATAAATCAAACCATATCAGTTGGTCAAACTTTTAAATGCAATAGCTGGTGTCAATTCATTGACTCAAGAGACCCTCTGAGGTCCATATTAGTCACTGTCCGGATAGCAAAGTCAGCCGAATAAACTCATGTGGCTAACTCTGGAGGTATATTCAGTAGTGCAGCCCCACTTAAATAGAGCCAGCTAACTTTATCCAGACAGTTTTTAGGACAGCACTTTGGCCTGCTCAGACGTTGCCTGTTAACTTAGCCCCCTAAGTTTGAATATTGGAATTAGCCAGGTAACTTAGCTGGCTAACTTAACTCATAAGAACATAAGATATACCATACTGGGTCAGACCAAGGGTCCATCAAGCCCAGCATCCTGTTTCCAACAGAGGCCAATCCAGGCCATAAGAACCTGGCAAGTACCCAAAACTAAGTCTATTCCATGTTACCATAGCTAATGGCAGTGGCTATTCCCTAAGTAAACTTGATTAATAGCCGTTAATGGACTTCTCCTCCAAGAACTTATCCAAACCTTTTTTGAACCCAGCTACATTAACTGCACTAACCACATCCTCTGGCAACAAATTCCAGAGTTTAATTGTGCGTTGAGTGAGAAAGAATTTTCTCCGATTAGTTTTAAATGTGCTACTTGCTAACTTCATGGAATGCCCCCTAGTCCTTCTATTATTCGAAAGTGAAAATAACCGAGTCACATCTACTCGTTCAAGACCTCTCATGATCTTAAAGACCTCTATCATATCCCCCCTCAGCCATCTCTTCTCCAAGCTGAAAAGTCCTAACCACTTTAGCCTTTCCTCATAGGGGAGCTGTTCCATCCCCTTTATCATTTGGGTTGTCCTTCTCTGTACCTTCTCCATCGCAATTATATCTTTTTTGAGATGCGGCGACCAGAATTGTACACAGTATTCAAGGTGCGGTCTCACCATGGAGCGATACAGAGGCATTATGACATTTTCCCATTCTCCTCCCAGTTACACCCCCTGGAATGCTTCTGCTAACTTTTAACAAGCTAAGTTATTAGCCAGCTAGAATTTAGCCAGATAAGTACTCAAATCTTCATTCAGCTGGATAACTTCTGAGTTATCCGGAGCTTTCTGTTTTCTGCAGGCTCAGGCCCAGTGCAATGGTATTAGGTGCTGGGGGCAAACTTTCAGTCTTTTGCCCTACTCCTTACTCACCTGCCTATTGGCGGCAGCTCTGGCCCAGCATCCACCTCTCTCATCCCTTGCCAAGCATTGCATCCCCCTCCCCCTTTACTCCCTGTCCACAGGGCCTAGCATCTCTTCTCTTCTTCTTTCCCTCAGCGTCCTCCTCTTTCTCCTCTTCACTCCAGCATCACCCTAATCACTTTGCCCCCGTTTTGCAGTGTCCACCATTCTCTCTTGCCACCCCTTACCTGTCCAGAATCCTCTCTCTCTCTGCACCCCAACCTCAGCTATCCAGTACCCACTCTCTCTCCACCAGTCCGCTAACCTATCCAGCTTCCTCCTTCTCTTCACCCCTTACATCTATCCAGCATCTGCTCCATTCTTTGTGGTACTGTGCCTTAAAAGTGGGTAAACGGCATCCTAGGTGAACGCCTAAGTTTATCTAATGGAAGAACTGGACCTGTACAAGTTGTCATTTCTGGTGTAGACTAATATAAGAATTATCCAAAGATGATGATGTATGTGAGTGTTCAAGACCATGAGGGTCTCTTCTTCAGGTGCCGTCTGATGACAAACAATCATAAAAGACCTCCTAGGGTCATCATCTCTGGATGACTCTAACGCGTACATTGCATAACGTATCATAACATCCAACAAAATCCTGTTTTCTCCGAGACCAGAACACTAGACGTCTGCACCTTGGGTATGTTCCAAGCAGACACTAGATTTCACAGTTGCAACAAGGTCTAGTTGTGTCTTGTGGATCCCAAGGAATGAGGAAGGCCTAGAATTATAAAGTGCACATTTAAAGGTGAATTTTCTAGCATTGTGCTTTTAAAAATGTGCACTTGTATACATAAAATAGCATATACGCAAGTGCATGCCATTTTAAAAACTGCAACATACACCCGTAAATCAGGGTCCACAAGCAAATTCACATTCTGGGGAGGGGTTAGCCTTTATGAGAGTAATTTGCTATTTTGAAACCCGCCAAAGTGATGCATGCAAGTCTTTTACTGGTGTATATTTATTAGGGATGTGAATCGTGTCCTCGATCGTCTTAACGATCGATTTCGGCTGGGAGGGGGAGGGAATCGTATTGTTGCCGTTTGGGGGGGTAAAATATCGTGAAAAATCGTTAAAAATCGTTAAAAATCGAAAAACCGGCACATTAAAACCCCCTAAAACCCACCCCCGACCCTTTAAATTAAATCCCCCACCAAATAACTTAAATAACCTGCGGGTCCAGCGGCGGTCCGGAACGGCAGCGGTCTGGAACGGGCTCCTGCTCTGAATCTTGTCATCTTCAGCCGGCGCCATTTTCCAAAATGGCGCCGAAAATGGCGGCGGCCATAGACGAAAAAGATTGGACGGCAGGAGGTCCTTCCGGACCCCCGCTGGACTTTTGGCAAGTCTCGTGGGGGTCAGGAGGCCCCCCACAAGCTGGCCAAAAGTTCCTGGAGGTCCAGCGGGGGTCAGGGAGCGATTTCCCGCCGCGAATCGTTTTCGTACGGAAAATGGCGCCGGCAGGAGATCGACTGCAGGAGGTCGTTCAGCGAGGGTTCCGGCGCCTCGCTGAACGACCTCCTGCAGTCGATCTCCTGCCGGTGCCATTTTCCGTACGAAAACGATTCGCGGCGGGAAATCGCTCCCTGACCCCCGCTGGACCTCCAGGAACTTTTGGCCAGCTTGTGGGGGGCCTCCTGACCCCCACGAGACTTGCCAAAAGTCCAGCGGGGGGCCGGAAGGACCTCCTGCCGTCCAATCTTTTTCGTCTATGGCCGCCGCCATTTTCGGCGCCATTTTGGAAAATGGCGCCGGCTGAAGACGACAAGATTCAGAGCAGGAGCCCGTTCCGGACCGCTGCCGTTCCGGACCGCCGCTGGACCCGCAGGTTATTTAAGTTATTTGGGGGGGGGGTTCGGGAGGGTGGGGGATTTAATTTAAAGGGTCGGGGGTGGGTTTTAGGGGGTTTTAGTGTGCCGGCTCACGATTCTAACGATTTATAACGATAAATCGTTAGAATCTGTATTGTATTGTGTTCCATAACGGTTTAAGACGATATTAAAATTATCGGACGATAATTTTAATCGTCCTAAAACGATTCACATCCCTAATATTTATTCCTGCTCAATATCTGGTGTAAGTGACTGGAAACATCTTAAAAGTTAAAAAATGACTCGGTAGGTGGTCTGGGTGAAAAGGGGGGGTCTTCAGGCTGAAGGGCCAGGAGGGTCTTAAAGAGCCGCATTGCACTGGGTGAACTGGTAGGCTAATTGGTAAAACTGGTTATTTCATTGCCGCGTGTATGTTATAAAATCCTCTGACTTGCACATGGAAAAGCCAACCCACGGGGGGCTAATTAATGCAGGAAAATCACACTCCCATATCCTTTTAAGTACAAATATGTGGGTATATCATTTGCACACACTTATCTGGCCAAGTAGCACCTTTGCTGCTACTCAGGCAGACAAATTTGGGATTTATCTTTCGGACTTACCTTTTGGAACTTTTCTGGCGAAGTGCCGCTACTTAGCTGGATGAATCGGCATTTATGTGGATAATTCTGAACCTGCGCACCTCATGATTTGTACGTGCGTACGTACTCACGTTTTGTAACCTCGCATATCGTTTCCATTGCAGGTGGTAGAACAGAATTAACATAAAGAAGCAAAAAAATAATGCAACAGCAACGTTGCATGCGCCCATATAACACATGTAAACTGGCACACGGGAGCAGTTCATGCTTTGGCGCTCAAGCCATCTTGAACTGGGCACTGCGACCAAGAGGGGAGAAAAGATGGCTGCCTCCTGCCGGTGAAGATGATGGGGCCATGGTGACAAGGGAAGTGGGTTCTAGGAAAGTTGTTTTTTTTATTATTTTGCAGTGGGAGGGGAGGTGCCACGGCTGCGAAGGCCCGTGCAGCTTTGGTTGGTGGTGATGGTGACATGGGGGGGGTGCCACTGCTGTCGTGGGAGTCGAGAGGTATAGAGGGACTTTAGGGTCCTCAGTGTCTGTTATGAAGGGAGGCCAGGTCTGCTCTGGGGGTTCGGAGAGGGAGGTGAGGAAGGCAAAACGTTCTGGGGGCTGGAGCCTTCCTCCTGCCACTAGCTCTTTCACCTTGGGAGAGTTAAGCTTCTTGACACCTGATGTGCAGAGTCGTTCACACAACACCAGCAATGCACTGTCCTGAATGCTGGGGGTGTGCATGGGAAAAAACAAAAATCTCTCATTTCATTTCTCGTTTACTTTTCTATTTATTTTGCTCGTTTACGTTTTGTTTGCATTTCTGAAACAAAACACCGTTTTTTCGGTTTTGTTTCGTGCCATTTTGGATAGGAAGTAATGCAAAAAAAAAAAAAAAGAAGAAATGTTATTTTTCCCTATTGTTTAAAAACAGCTTCACATCTTTATTTAATGTGGCCTCAATAGTGCTGCTGAATTCTGCACAGCGTTACTTTTGGACAGCAGGCATTAATGCCTGATGCAATGCTGACCTAAAAGCCTGCACATTGCCGTGGCATGTTTAATGCCAGTTAGTACATAGGATGAAAAGATTACTAGCGCGGAGCGAAGCGGAGGCCTGGGATCCGTCGCAGGCTGCGTGGTACCTTTTATCGGGCTCAGGGGAACATTATCCGCGGATGCCATTGTACAGGAACATTGCAGACCCCTCTCTCCGATGGGAAGTTGGACAATTCCCAAAGCATCAAAGGAAAAGTCCATTTCCGAAGCTGTTAGGATTGCACACGAAGCCATCCAGGAGAATTCCCAGTGCTTCGGTGTAACTTTTGACAAGTTTTCCAAAGTTCCAGACACAAAGCCAAAAAAACAAAAAAGAAAGCTTCTGCTCACTGTGACTTCATAATCAGGAGCTGACTCAGGAAAAGGGAGACATCATACTGCTGGCAAAAGCTGGAGCCTGGCGTCGGGAGCCTGCTGTGTCATGACTTCCTGGTGAGGGGCTCAGGTCACTTTTAATCTTGGAAAGGAAATTAATTCTCAGATGCAAATTTGCAGGCATGGGAAATCGATCAGATTTAGACCTTCTGTATTCACCCTGCTTCCAAACAGATGCTGTCTCAAGGCATGGCCCCAGGGATGCAGAGCCTGTCACCTCTAGGACTGGAGGGATCGGGGGGTGGGAGCAGGGATACAGAGCCTGGCACCTCTAGGACTGGAGGGATCAGGGGACGGGAGTAGGGATACAGAGCCTGTCACCTCTAGGACTGGAGGGATCAGGGGATGGGCGCAGGGATACAGAGCCTGTCACCTCTAGGACTGGAGGGATCAGGGGATGGGAGCAGGGATACAGAGCCTGTCACCTCTAGGACTGGAGGGATCAGGGGATGGGAGCAGGGATACAGAGCCTGTCACCTCTAGGACTGGAGGGATCAGGGGATGGGAGCAGGGATACAGAGCCTGTCACCTCTAGGACTGGAGGGATCAGGGGATGGGAGCAGGGATACAGAGCCTGTCACCTCTAGGACTGGAGGGATCAGGGGATGGGAGCAGGGATACAGAGCCTGTCACCTCTAGGACTGGAGGGATCAGGGGATGGGAGCAGGGATACAGAGCCTGTCACCTCTAGGACTGGAGGGATCAGGGGATGGGAGCAGGGATACAGAGCCTGTCACCTCTAGGACTGGAGGGCACAGGTGATGGGTGCAGGGATACAGAGCCTGTCACCTCTAGGACTGGAGGGATCAGGGGATGGGAGCAGGGATACAGAGCCTGTCACCTCTAGGACTGGAGGGATCAGGGGATGGGAGCAGGGATACAGAGCCTGTCACCTCTAGGACTGGAGGGCACAGGTGATGGGTGCAGGGATACAGAGCCTGTCACCTCTGGGACTGGAGGGATCAGGGGATGGGAGCAGGGATACAGAGCCTGTCACCTCTAGGACTGGAGGGATCAGGGGATGGGCGCAGGGATACAGAGCCTGTCACCTCTAGGACTGGAGGGATCGGGGGGTGGGAGCAGGGATACAGAGCCTGTCACCTCTAGGACTGGAGGGCTCAGGGGACGGGAGCAGGGATACAGAGCCCGTCACCTCTAGGACTGGAGGGATCAGGGGATGGGAGCAGGGATACAGAGCCTGTCACCTCTAGGACTGGAGGGATCAGGGGATGGGCGCAGGGATACAGAGCCTGTCACCTCTAGGAATGGAGGGATCAGGGGATGGGAGCAGGGATACAGAGCCTGTCACCTCTAGGACTGGAGGGATCAGGGGACGGGGGCAGGGATACAGAGCCTGTCACCTCTAAGACTGAAGGGATCAGGGGACGGGAGCAGGGACACAGCGCCTGTCACCTCTAGGACTGGAGGGCACAGGTGATGGGTGCAGGGATACAGAGCCTGTCACCTCTAGGACTGGAGGGATCGGGGGGTGGGAGCAGGGATACAGATCCTGTCACCTCTAGGACTGGAGGGATCAGGGGATGGGGGCAGAGATACAGAGCCTGTCACCTCTAGGACTGGAGGGATCAGGGGATGGGGGCAGGGATACAGATCCTGTCACCTCTAGGACTGGAGGGATCAGGGGATGGGGGCAGGGATACAGATCCTGTCACCTCTAGGACTGGAGGGATCAGGGGATGGGGGCAGGGATACAGAGCCTGTCACCTCTAGGACTGGAGGGATCAGGGGATGGGCGCAGGGATACAGAGCCTGTCACCTCTAGGATTGGAGGGATCGGGGGGTGGGAGCAGGGATACAGATCCTGTCACCTCTAGGACTGGAGGGATCAGGGGATGGGGGCAGGGATACAGAGCCTGTCACCTCTAAGACTGAAGGGATCAGGGGACGGGAGCAGGGACACAGCGCCTGTCACCTCTAGGACTGGAGGGCACAGGTGATGGGTGCAGGGATACAGAGCCTGTCACCTCTAGGACTGGAGGGATCGGGGGGTGGAAGCAGGGATACAGAGCCTGTCACCTCTAGGACTGGAGGGATCAGGGGATGGGCGCAGGGATACAGAGCCTGTCACCTCTAGGAATGGAGGGATCAGGGGATGGACGCAGGGATACAGAGCCTGTCACCTCTAGGACTGGAGGGATCAGGGGACGGGGGCAGGGATACAGAGCCCGTCACCTCTAGGACTGGAGGGAGCAGGGGATGGGAGCAGGGATACAGAGCCTGTCACCTCTAGGACTGGAGGGATCAGGGGATGGGAGCAGGGATACAGAGCCTGTCACCTCTAGGACTGGAGGGATCAGGGGATGGACGCAGGGATACAGAGCCTGTCACCTCTAGGACTGGAGGGATCAGGGGACGGGGGCAGGGATACAGAGCCCGTCACCTCTAGGACTGGAGGGAGCAGGGGATGGGAGCAGGGATACAGAGCCTGTCACCTCTAGGACTGGAGGGATCAGGGGATGGGAGCAGGGATACAGAGCCCGTCACCTCTAAGACTGAAGGGATCAGGGGACGGGAGCAGGGACACAGCGCCTGTCACCTCTAGGACTGGAGGGCACAGGTGATGGGTGCAGGGATACAGAGCCTGTCACCTCTAGGATTGGAGGGATCAGGGGATGGGAGCAGGGATACAGAGCCTGTCACCTCTAGGATTGGAGGGATCAGGGGACGGGAGCAGGGATACAGAGCCTGTCACCTCTAGGACTGGAGGGATCAAGGGATGGGAGAGGATACAGAGCCTGTCACCTCTAGGACTGGAGGGATCAGGAGATGGGAGCAGGGATCAGGGTATGGGAGCAGGGATACAGAGCCTGTCACCTCTAGGACTGGAGGGATCAGGGGATGGGGCAGGGATACAGAGCCTGTCACCTCTAGGACTGGAGGGATCAGTGGATGGGAGCAGGGATACAGAGCCTGTCACCTCTAGGACTGGAGGGATCAGGGGACGGGAGCAGGGATACAGAGCCCGTCACCTCTAGGACTGGAGGGATCAGGGGACGGGAGCAGGGATACAGAGCCCGTCACTTCTAGGACTGGAGGGATCAGGGGATGGGAGCAGGGATACAGAGCCCGTCACCTCTAGGACTGGAGGGATCAGGGGATGGGAGCAGGGATACAGAGCCTGTCACCTCTAGGACTGGAGGGATCAGGGGATGGGAGCAGGGATACAGAGCCTGTCACCTCTAGGGCTGGAGGGATCAGGGGATGGGAGCAGGGATACAGAGCCTGTCACCTCTAGGACTGGAGGGATCAGGGGATGGGTGCAGGGATACAGAGCCTGTCACCTCTAGGACTGGAGGGATCAGGGGATGGGTGCAGGGATACAGAGCCTGTCACTTCTAGGACTGGAGGGATCAGGGGATGGGGGCAGGGATACAGAGCCTGTCACCTCTAGGACTGGAGGGATCACGGGATGGGAGCAGGGATACAGAGCCTGTCACCTCTAGGACTGGAGGGATCAGGGGATGGGTGCAGGGATACAGAGCCTGTCACTTCTAGGACTGGAGGGAGGGGGGATGGGCACAGGGATACAGAGCCTGTCACCTCTAGGACTGGAGGGATCAGGGGATGGGAGCAGGGATACAGAGCCTGTCACCTCTAGGACTGGAGGGATCAGGGGATGGGAGCAGGGATACAGAGCCTGTCACCTCTAGGAGTGGAGGGATCAGGGGATGGGAGCAGGAATACAGAGCCTGTCACTTCTAGGACTGGAGGGAGGGGGATGGGTGCAGGGATACAGAGCCTGTCACCTCTAGGACTGGAGGGATCAGGGGATGGGAGCAGGGATACAGAGCCTGTCACCTCTAGGACTGGAGGGAGCAGGGGATGGGTGCAGGGATACAGAGCCCGTCACCTCTAGGACTGGAGGGATCAGGGGGTGGGAGCAGGGATACAGAGCCTGTCACCTCTAGGACTGGAGGGATCAGGGGATGGGAGCAGGAATACAGAGCCTGTCACCTCTAGGACTGGAGGGAGCAGGGGATGGGAGCAGGGATACAGAGCCTGTCACCTCTAGGACTGGAGGGATCAGGGGATGGGAGCAGGGATACAGAGCCTGTCACCTCTAGGACTGGAGGGATCAGGGGATAGGAGCAGGGATACAGAGCCTGTCACCTCTAGGACTGGAGGGATCAGGGGATAGGAGCAGGGATACAGAGCCTGTCACCTCTAGGACTGGAGGGATCAGGGGATAGGAGCAGGGATACAGAGCCTGTCACCTCTAGGACTGGAGGGCTCAGGGGATGGGAGCAGGGATACAGAGCCTGTCATCTCTAGGTTCGGATTCATTTTTCTGAGCATTGCCATGTGTACAAGATTCCTCCTCACTCTGCCCTGTGTACGCAGCCCTCCTTCCTGTGTGGGTGATGAAATCTATCGCTCTCAGCCTGGGAGGATCCCTCCTGGTTTAGTTTATTGTTTCTTAGGTAAAATGATCTAGCAATATACTGCTATAGTGTAACTGAATCTCCCTTTCAATCCCTTCCTTTCTCAGGCAAACAGTCCTACTTGTTCATTGCTAGGATCATAGGAGCCAACGATTTAGAATGATCGGAGATGCTGAACTCAACAGAAATTACAGCGTCCCCAGCAAAACAAAACGCAGTGGGTGATGAATGTGACTGACCAGCCTGGGTTTAAATGTCCAGAGGGGAACGGATAATGTGGACATGGGAAGACTCATGTGGCCAAAACTAAAGCTGGGGAAGATTCACCTGTCACTCTTCTCCCCAATTCCAGCTCAACCCAACAGTCTCCTACCTCCTGCCCCATTCCCCACCCTCACCTGTCACAACTACTCTTTCTCACAGACAGAAGGTAAGGTTTGTCTATTTGCGGATGACACTAAGATCTGCAACAGAGTGGACATGCCGGAAGGAGTGGAGAGAATGAGACGAGATCTAAGGAAGCTGGAAGAGTGGTCGAAGATTTGGCAGCTGAGATTCAATGCCAAGAAGTGCAGAGTCAAGCAAATGGGGTGTGGAAATCCGAAAGAAATGTATTTAATGGGGGTGAAGGGCTGATGTGTACGGAGCAGGAGAGAGACCTTGGGGTGATAGTGTCTAACGATCTGAATTCGGCGAAACAATGCAACAAGGCAATAGGCAAAGCCAGAAGAATGCTGGGCTGCATAGAGAGAGGAATATCGAGTAAGAAAAGGGAAGTGATTATCCCCTTGTACAGGTCCTTGGTGAGGCCTCACCTGGAGTATTGTGCTCAGTTCTGGAGACCGTATCTCAAAAAGGATAGAGATAGAACAGACGTGATCCAGAGAAGGGCGACCAAGATGTTGGGTGGTCTCCATCGAATGACTTATATGTACACCCTGGAGGAGAGGAGGTGCCGGGGAGATATGATACAGACCTTCAGATACCTGCATGATCATCAAACCTTTTCTGTTGGAAAGAAAAGGATCATGTCCCACAAAGGAATTTGCGTTCTGCAAATAAAAGCACTTTTACCTATACCATCGCTAAAATCTGCACGGCTTACGCAAGTACGTGAGAGGGCAATATCATTAGCGGGCCCAGCATTGTGGAATTCGATGCCTCAGGAACTGAGAGTACGTACCGAGCTTAAACAGTTTAAAACAGACCTTAAAACTTGGCTGTTTACTCAGGCATTTGCTACAGCAACCAGAGAGGTATAAAAGGGTTTGATTTTATTTGTTTATTTTTTGAAATTGTAATTTTTTTAAATTTTTAGATTTTTATTTTATAGTTTAATGATATAAGGGCTATGAATACTTAAAGTTTTAGTGTGTTATTTATTGTGTAAGATTGTATTTTAAGTAAGATGTTTGGCACTGAAGGCATTTATGTTTCTTTTAATACTGTTTTATATTTTGTGCCTCCTGTGAACCGTTGTGAAGGAAATGCTCTAAAAACGACGGTATAGAAAAGTCACCAAATAAATAAATAAATAAAACTAGGGGGGTCACCAAATGAAACTCCAGGGAGCAAGACTCAGAACCACTGTCAGGAAATATTTCTTCACGGAGAGGATGGTGGATGCCTGGAATGACCTTCCGGAGGAGGTGGTGAAACAAAAACAGTGAAATATTTCAAAGGGGCATGGGATAAACCCTGTAGATCCCTAAAGGCCAGAGGATGGAGATGAAGAAAAGAGTGCACGGGGTAATTTTCTGGATGACGGTTACTACCCTTATCCAATAAGCCTTCATACTGTTGTTGATGCAACTCGATAATTGCTCTCTGCTTCAACGGCAGGGGAAAAGATGAAAGGGGAATTAGATTGAGACAGCAAACAACAAGGACAGTGAATTTAGTGGTCTGGGAAAACAAGTACGCATGGGGGTAACTTGCTGATGCACCTATTACTACCCTTAACCAATAAGCCTGATACTTGTGATGCAACTCCAACATTGCTCTCTGCTTCAACAGCAGGAGGTAAAGGGGAATCGACTCAAACTTCAACCAACAAGGTCCTGACTTTGATGGTTTGGGAAACTGAAAAGTATGGGGATGATTTGTATGGTGCGGCAGACTACCATAAGCTTGCTGGGCCGACTGGATGGACAGATAATCCTGTTCTGCCATCGGTTTATGTGTTTCATTACCCCCTTTCCTCTTCCTTCTCTACCTGTCTTTTTCCCCTCCCCTCTTTACTCCTGCTGCACTCTTAATGGTGAATGTTAAAAGTCCTATGCGTGCCGAAGCCGGCGCGCGCTACGCAGATTTTAAGAAGCCTCAGGTATGCGCGTAGCTCCCAGTATGCGCACAAATCAAAAAGTTAAAAAAGGGGCGGGGAGTGGGCATGGTCTGGGCGGAACATGGCTGGGACATGGACGTTCCGGAAAAGTCACTTGAAACATGCGCACAATTATTTATGTGCACAAGCACGCATCGGGGTTCCCTACCGCGTAACTTTACTTCTGCTATGGATATCGTGTAAGTTTCAAAATAAAAACTTCAGGGCTAGTCAGCGGGGTTAGAAGGGTTGGGTCCTAAAGGAGGAAGGTTAGTTATGGGGATTAGGAAGTCAGGAGCATATACCTGGGCGAACTGGGAACGAACTGGGGAAACGTAATTGTGTCGGCGCGCGTATTGAATAAAATCATCTCGCATACACAATAGAGTTGACATTTGTGCACCCAAGCGCATGTCCATACAAAACCATGCGCACATGCACGTGCGATCAGCCGATTTTATATTATATGTGCGTTTGCTATAAAATGGCCGCGTCCATTCGTGTGAGCCGCCATAGACGCTTACATGTACGCCCGCGCTGCTGTTTGAAAGTTACCGTCTTAATTTTCCCCCCGCCTGCATGGAAATATTTCGAATTTTATGTTTGGAAGAGTGGGTTTAATTCCCCACTTCCGTTTAGTGGGCAAGTTATGCGGCTAAGATTCGCCAGATAGTTTGTCCTGTGTATTCAGTGGGAATGGATAATTTGCTTAAAGTTATCTGACTAACTGCAGCTGGATATTCTTCTGAATATCGCTGGCTATGTAATGAAGTTATTCAGCTATGGTTAGCCGTATACATTCAGACTTAACCGGATATATTCCATTAAAAAACACCGAGGCCTGTCCCGCACCTCCCTCCCGCCCGAGTCGCCAAGGCCCCTACAGGGCCGAACTTGCAACCCCCCCCAAAACGACGCATCTAATCTTAAAATTACTGGGGCCAGGAGCCCCTCACCCACCCCCCCCCTGCACCTACTTCCTCTTACACTGGAAACAATTCACTCTGCTGGCCTCAGTCCCCCCCCCCCCCTCACCCCCCAGGATCGAGGTGGCCTCCAGTCGCCAGCTGGGACCTGCCCTAGGCTACCACGACGCAGGCCCCAATCTTTTTTTTGGTTTTTTAAGATTAAATTTGCCGTTTTGGGGGGGTGGGGGGGTTTGCAAGTTCTGCCTGGCAGGGTCTTGGTAACTGAGGTGGGAGGGAGGTGCGGGACAGGCCATGATAGTGTTGTGTTTGTTTTTTTAATGGAACCTAACTTAAGCGGATATCTTCCTTTCTGAATGTAGCGCTTAAGTGTAAAGTTACACGGCCACCGGAGGCTTCTGAGCAGCTCTAAGGTAATGCGGCTTAACCTAGCCAGATAGACCCAAAATGCGGCCACCTTAGACGCATAACGAGACCTCTGCCTGGGACGCCACTTTTATAACCGGATAACAACGTATTCAGCTGTAACTTAGCCAGATAAAAGGCTCAACTTGTGAGTCATCCGTCTACGTGGCTTTTCAGTCTCTACCCCCTTATTTACCCTGGAGACTGTAGGGCTGGAAGAAGAGGGCAGATATCACCTGCCCCCTCCCAGACTCAGCCCAGCGAGCAGAGAAATCTGCACCAAACTTTGAATAAAGAGCTTTCTAAGCTTTGTGTCCGCAGTTTGAATCCGTTCTCTGTTTCTGCTTGCACTTGGCTTTTTCTGTTTTCTCTCTGCCTTCTCCTTGCTTTTACTTTTAAAGCTTATTTTCTGGTCTTCCTCTCATTTCATTATCATCTGTTATTTTTCCTGCCATGGGCAGATCTCTTTCTATCCACAGCTCCTCACCTCCTCCTAGCCTCACCCCCTCTTACTATTTCCATCTCTCTCTCTCCTTCCCGCCACCATGATCCCCTCCCTTCTTACATCGCTCATCAGCCCTCCTCATCCACACAGCTCCTTTCCCAGGCCTCATCACCTCCCTTCACCTCATCCCAGTTTCTCTTCCTGTTACTGCTCGGCTCCTCTCTCCCAGCTTGTACCACCTTTCCCTTTCTCCTTCTCTCTAGCCAAGTCCCTCTTCCCTTCACATTTCCTCACCTCTCCCTCTCCCAGCCCAAATTCCCAGCTCTCACAGCCAGCATCAACCTTCCCATCTCCCGGCCTGCGTTCCTTCTCCTCCTCCTGCCCTCTCCCAGCAGCTCTCTCAGCTCCTCCTCCCCTTTCCTAGTCCCCCTCTATCCATCCCCAGGACGTGTCTGCCTGTCCTACCCTGCTGCAGGGGGCGGTGGAGAGAGCAGCACCCCCTTACTGCCCTCCCAGACAGCACTACTGCAAGGAGCTCTCCCCACCCGAGCCGCAGGGGTGCAAGAGACCATACTGGAGGGGCTCGAGCCCCCACGGAGCTGGCCCCTACGCTGTTCGGATACCTAAACCCTTGGGTTCTTTTGTAACTTAATGAGCCCAATCTCCGAACGTTATGCAAGAGGACGGCTGCCCCCAAATACTGCACACGCGGCCTGGACCTGGGTCTTACCTACAGGAAAGAGAGCATCTTTCTTTGTCCTGCGCGTGCAGTCCCATTTTTCATAATTAAATTATGATTTCCAGACCGTTTGTGCAGGCAAAACAGATCCATATTGATTCTGCTTTAATGATTTACGTTTTGTCTGGGTTGGACATTCTCCCAGCAAGACGCGGATCGATTAGCGTTTGCAAGTCATAAAATGTGGTTAAAAGCTAAGTCAAAAGGGGAGTCAGGGGGTGGGGGTCCTCCAGAATAAGATCCTGCCAGGATCGCCCACTCCTGAAAAAACGTTTTTACTGGCAGATGTGTACTGACCGCTCAAGATTATTCTCGACCACCACGGCTGAAAGGGGGGGTGAGGATGGGGATCCCCTTCTGAAGTACAGAGAATGATTTTCAGGGAAGGGACCCTCTCCTCTACCAGCAGGGCCCTTCTTCCGTGGTTATAGTCAACGTCGGTGCATCCATTAGCCGAACTAGGCAGCTAACTAGTGCGCCAAAAATTTAGGGGCAGCAAAATCCCACTGGTGTGAGACCCAGGACTACTGGCACATCCCATCCCTTCTGATGGCTGAAGAATACAGGAAGAGGCCTGAAACTGCTAAAGTAGGACGGGAGAGTGAGGGAAATAAATGCTTGTGAGTATAGAGGGGTGGAGGGTGTAATAGGAGGGTGGTGGGGTGGTGGAGAGCATGTGCTGAACAGATGGAGGTGGAGAGAGAGAAACCTGCAATAGGCCTAATATGTTTCAAAGCCCACATGCTAAGTGGGTTGGGGTGGAGAGAACGTGTGACTGCTGTGTGGGTGAGGGATTAAGAGCAAGATGGTGTTGAGTGGGTTGGGTGGAGAGAAAAAGAGAGTGAAGTTGCTGAGCTCTGGACAAGGTGGAAAGAGAGGTTGCTGGGCAGATGAGGATGGGGGTGCAGCCCCCGTTTTTTCTCTCTCTCTTACACACACACAAAACCCAGGTAGCTGCCATTCTCTCTCTCTTTTTGACTCTCTCACACACACACACACCCCAGACAAGCTTCCATTTACATCCACTCAAATCCCAGTCAGGCTCCCATTCTCACACACACACACCCTGCTCATCCCCGGAAGACTCCCATGCATGCATATATACACACACCCAAGCAGGCTCTCATTCACACACACACACATATACATATGAAACCCAGGCAGATTCCCATTCACACATCCATCCCAGGCAGCCTCCCATTCACATACACACACACACACACACAAGCAGGCTCTCATTCACACACACACACACATATATATATACATATAAAACCCAGGCAGATTCCCATTCACACATCCATACCAGACAGGCTCCCATTCACACACACACACACACCCATCCCAGGCAGCCTCCCATTCACACACACACACACCCATCCCAGGCAGCCTCCCATTCACACACACACACACCCATCCCAGGCAGCCTCCCATTCACATACACAAACACAGACACAGACACACACACACACATATACTCATCACAGGCAGCCTCCCATTCATTCATGCAGACCAGGCGGGATCCATGGATAATTCCTCCAAGCTGCTGCCAGCTTGTTCCTTTGTGGAGAAAAGCCTTTCTGCAGCTCCTCTTCATGTGCTGGCCCCGAGGTAATTAAAAACTTGTGGTGCTAGCACTTTCTGAATTCTCATCTCACGAGAATACAGGAAGTTCAAGCACTGCGAGTGTTGAATACCGTGGGATGAGCACCAGTGTAGGAGCTGCCAGATGGGTTTTTCCTCTGTTGAAGCTTCTGCTGCTGGTGGGATTGGGTCCACCGGGGCACCACGGGCCCCCTCATCTTCCGCCGCCAGTGTGATTGGCTCCACCAGCAGCAGCACTGGCTTCTCCCTGCTCCTGATGCTGCCCCACTGGGTGTGCCACCCTGTGCAGTTGCACAGTTTGCACACCCGGTGATGCCGGGCCTGTCCTGCACAGACAGAGGAGAGACCCTGTAAGTAATTGATAAAGAGAATTCTGTGGTGCTGCAGTTTGAGTTTTTGTGCCCTTCATCAGCAGTGTTAAACAATAAAGACTTTAATTTTGGCCACTAAACCAGTGATTCCAGTGTATTTATTTTCCACTCACTGCACCCACATTAAAGACAAGCGGACTCAAAGGACCAAGAGGAATGTGTAAAGAGGACATCCCTGTCACACTGGACACTGGAAGTTTATCTCCCCCCCCCCCGGGAGTGTGAAAGAGCTGGCTGGTGAGAGGTTCCAGTCCCAAAGTGGAACAAATTATTTTATGGCCCTACCCCTATAGGATAGGCACAACAGGGTGGGGTTACAAATGCTTTTGGGGGATGAGAAGAAGAGACACTATGGAGGGGGGGGGGGGAGAAGCAGCGCCAGAGCCAAAGAAGGAAGCACTGTGCTGGAGCTACTGCCCATAGGTCAGTTGGGGGACAGAGGACCAGAGGTTCATCTAGGGGCACCTAACACTCTTGCAAGGACCCTGGTTAGAGGTCCCTTAAAACTGAAGAGCGGAGACCCCACGGGTCACCTCCCTTGGTTGAGTTGTAGCTCGTGCTTTTCACTGTAGGCCAGACGTCAGGATTCACAGGCTGCCTAATCCAAATTATGCACCTTACAGGCAGATCCACATTGGAGTTTTTTTTTTAATGGGTGCTTGGTAACCTTCGCTCTTGCTGAACATTTTCTCACGGGCGATCCAGTAGTATTCCTGCACAACATATCGTTTCTTCCCAAAGGACGTCTTTAGCAACCTCTGGCCTCAGACACAATGACTGAACAGGAGGCTTCACCTGTAGGCGTGATTGAGAATCTCTTCCTCCCCTTTATGTTTCCTCAGGAGAACAATAGCCCCTCACATGTCGAGCCAGCAGCTTGCAGCAAATGTCTGGAAGGGGAGCTGGGCTGGGATTGCCTTTCAGTGTGAGATGAAACCTTTCTGAGCACAGAAGGTCTACGCCGTGCGACAAAGTCAACTGGGTCAAAGCCATCTTGAAAATGACTTGGGGATTTGCGTGAGCAAATAGACACAGCAGGCGGAAGCACATCAAGGCTGAGAGAAAAATGAGATTTAATGTAATATCCTTCAGTAATTAATGTGCTAGAGAAGGAAGCCTCACAGCGGCTTATCAGAGTCATTTACTTTGCTAGAACTATCAACAATGGTATTAATATGTCTCTGCCATGCAAATAAAGGGATGAGGCACAGGGACGCATAGACTTAATAAGAAAAGTCACCTTTACGATGAAACTTCTTAAATGATCCATCTAAACCAAACCACGGTGCTTGTCTTCCCTGAGTTAATGAATACTTTGTGCTACAATGATCGTTATGCTGTGGTATACTTCAGTCGCACGGAAGAGGCCGTGTAGCGTTCCCTACTTAATTGTACTGAGATTGTTCTAAAACCATACCCTGTTTACTTGCTTTAACGTTTATCTATATTGTTTAAACATTGTTCTTAAACCATTCCCTGTAAAGCTCCGTTAGCTGCATATCTAGTTCTCTGGAAACCGATGTGATGTTTCTGAACGAATGTCGGTATATAAAAATGTCAAATAAATAAATAATTATGCACTCTGCAGACGAACTCTTTGATACTCTACGGCAATTACGCAGCAGAGAGTTAGGGGTCAATATTTAAAAACCTGCTGATTGGGTAAGGTAACGAGGCAAATTCACCAGTTATCTTAAATTCAGCAATACTTACACTCCGACTTGCACGGCAGAATATTTATTTAAAATACTGCGACCCTATCTATCTATAAACCTAAGTGAGTTCCAAAAAACATTAAATTACATTAAACAAGCAAACAATACCATACAATACAGTGTTCAGCACCAGATAGTGCATTGTTACTTGATTAATCGGATGAAGTAGAGCTGACCCGAAGCTACTAACAACCAAGAATCTGCGTACGTCTGCTCAAACAGGAGGCTTTTATGTAGGCCTCGTCCCTCAAACCCTCTAGCAAGGAATTCCACCATATCGAGCCCTCGTCTGTGAAAACTCGCTTCTCTGGTTTCACAAAGTTTAAGATGTTGAAAGGAAGGTGCCTCCAGTAACTCTTCTGCTAAATCTACCACTCATAACCTGAGCAGGTAAAGTTAGGGCAGCTATTTGCGTGCTGGGATCACCTGGCTAGGGCAGAATATTGCCCTGCCCCGCTGATATGAAAGCCTGCCCCAGAAACACGTCGAAATTTGAGCGGCTTGCAATTTTACTATACAGATTTAGCTGGTTAAAGGGGACCAATGTTCAACCTGCTGGATTTACCTGCCTAAAACCAGGAAAATCTTTTGAGCCTGCACACTGCAGAAGTACTCTTTAATGCTCCAGGACAATTGCAGCACAGCTTGTTAGTACTCTGCAGAAGTACCCTTCAGTCCTCTGGGATAATTACGCTGCAGGTAGTGCAGGCCTACAACATTCGTTTTTAATACTTTAATGGCAATTGTGCTGCAGAGAGTTCATGGAAGCCCTTTTCAATATTCTAGGGTAAATAAACTGTAATTACATCCCAGGTGCACCACCCAAATATGCTGTTCTGTACTAAATGTCAGTGCAATGCATTGTGGGATGTGTAGTCCCTGCTTCTGCCCGTTGAGCTCTGCGCTGCATCAACATGGAAGTCGCCAGAAAACCAGGCCTGGCCTACAATCTCTCTCCGTGAGCGGAGACACTTCGCCGCTGTGGCTGGAATGGTAAAGAAGGGTCGTGTTGCTAGACGTGGCCCTGGGTTGAGGGTTATACCTGGTACTCTCTGTTTTACACAACGGCTTGCAGCAGTCCAGCGACTCTTCAATTACAGAGTTACACAGGATACTTCCGACTTACAACCTGAGTAAGTGTGGTAGCTGGGACTTATTTTCCTTGTAATTAGTTACCCAACACTATCCAAATTTAAAACTGAAATGCAAAGTCCCTTGATACTAGACACCAGGATTACGGAGGAGGTACAGCAGAAAGTCATTAGGGAGCTTATTAAGAGACTGATAGGCCATATGTCTGGTATCAATAATTAATTCCAGCCCGTTTAATTATGTAGTGGTGTAACTAAGCTGCCGAGAGGGCACTGTAGTGACAGGGCCCCGTTTTCCAAACTGCAGTTAGTCGCGCAGTCAACCGGCTCTCCAGGAACAGCCCAGGTTGCATCAAGAGAGCACAACCTAAGTTTTCCCAACACGTGACTCATTGGGGGCTAATTTTAAAACTGTTCCCATTGGTGCAAAGCCTGTGGGTTCTTTTTACCTAACGACTTTACACTAATTTTCAAAGTGAAAGTGCGCGAGTACATTCCCCTTTCAAAATTAGCCCAGAAAAACCACCTGCGCACAGTTACGCCTGCTAATTTGCATGGTCAGTTTTTCTGAGAAAAAAATATGCACATACTTTTGAAAATTCAAAAGTATGTGCAGAAGTGCAAACCCGTCACTTCCCTCCCCCCGTGAATGCCTCCTCCTACTGTGGGTACTTTCAGCTGCGTGCCAGGTAGGCAGTTTCTTTCAGAAAGGCCATTTCCACAAGGAAAGCACTGTTTTATCTGTGGAAATGAGCTTGAAAATGACTCTCTTCGAAGGTACTTTTGTAACATCACGTACCAAAAAGACAGCAAATACGTGCACAAGTCATACCAATCGTCAAAGCGCACTTAGGGCCAGATTTTCAAAGGGGTACGAGCATAAGATACGCGCATACCCCCCGAAAACCTGGCCCAAAACACCCCCTGCGCGCGCCGAGCCTATGTTGAGTAGGCTCAGCGGCGCGCGCAAGCCCTGGGATGTGAGTAAGTCCCGGGGCTTTCCTGGGGGGGGGGGGGGGGGGGGGAAGCCTGTCGCGGCCGGCGCGTCATCAGGGGCGTTCCAGGGGCGTGGCTGCGGTCTCCGGACCGGACCATTACGCGCCGGCGGCCAGCCCAACGCGCGCAAGTTACGCCTGCTTCAAGCAGGCGTAACTTGTACAACAAAGGTAGGGGGGAGGGGTTTAGATAGGGCCGGGGGGTGGGTTAGGTAGGGGAAGGGAGGGGAAGGTGCGGGGGGCTGGAAGGAACATTCCCTCCGAGGCCGCTCTGATTTCGGAGTGGCCTCGGAGGGAACGGAGGCAGGCTGCGCAACTTGGTGCTCGCAGGCTGTTGATTTTGGGCAGCCTTGCGCGCGCCGACCCCGCATTTTAATGGATACACGTGGCTACGCGAGTATCCATTAAAATCCCGCGTACTCTTGTTTGCGCCTGGTGCGCGAAGAAAAGCACGCGGGGGCGCAGATTTATAAAATCTGCCTCTTAATGCGCACAAGTCCACTTTGAAAATTATCCCCCCCAAATCTCCCCACACGAGTTACACTCTGCTAAATCGCCAACATATATTTCTTTCTGAAAGTTTCCCTGCATACGTTGTAAACGCCCAAGTCCGGTTCCTTCCACAGCTCTGTCCTGAGGAATGCCTCTGCTACGTCCAGCTAAACCTATGCACATGCATGTCGTACACGCGCATAAGCCGAGCCACATATTGGGCATGCAATGCTCTAGGAAGCCATTTCTGCACATAAGACGGCCTGCGCATCCTGTGAGTTTCTGCACATAAAACGGCCTGCGCGTTTCTGCACATAAAACGGCCTGCGCATCCTGCGAGTTTCTGCACATAAAACGGCCTGCGCATCCTGTGAGTTTCTGCACATAAAACGGCCTGCGCGTTTCTGCACATAAAACGGCCTGCGCATCCTGTGAGTTTTGCCCCCAGTTGTGCCTTTTGAAACTTATCCTCATTTGCTGGCCTCATGCCAAGAAGAGAAAGCTTGATTGGGAACAGGGAGCAGTATCCGAGGTAGGGAGGGAGAGAGGTAAATTAAGCCTTCAGTTTCTCATATCCAGTGCAAGCATCTCCTCTGCAAAGCCTGTGGGGTTAAGCCTTGCTCCCGTTAGGATCTGCAAGCGCACGGGGAGAGAACCAGCACCGCCTGCGAGACAGCCATCCTCAGGGAGTATTTTAAGAGTCCCACTCTCTAGCGGTTTGAGCCGTTCCCGTTGTTGTGGGCTAAATTTACTCCACCTGAACAGGTAAGAGGCACTCAGCTACTCCTTTGCATGTTAAAATAAAGTCAAAACTAATCTTAAGCCATGAGCGAGGTCTAAATCAGTGCTTCTCAGCCCAGTCCTTGGGGGCCCACCTAGCCCGTCAGGTTTTCAGGATGTCCCACAGTGAACATGCATGAGATAAAGCTGCACACAATGGAGGCAATTATGCAGATCTCTCATGCATGTTCACTGTGGACATCATGAAACTCTGACGGGCTAGGTGGGCCCCAGACAAACTCTGCCATCACTGGCACGGCGATATCGGCCGTTGATTTTTGCCCGCGGCTCATCTCCCTAAGAGCTTCGGCGATGGAGAGGGTCAACGGGAGCAGTGTCACTAGATTTACCACAAAACTACCTCGAAAAAGGGGGAGGCGCATTTGTTTCTAACGAATGCCAAAGATTCAAGAAACGAGGCCAAGTTTTGTTTCATTCCAAGTGGAACAAACCAAAAAATAGCTTCCCACAGAAATACTCCAGTATTTTCGTATTTGTGGAATCTTTGGGGGGGGGGGGGAAAGAACTTTGCAACTCTGGCTGGGCCTGCTTGGGCCAAAAATGAAAACCAGCCTGGCCCAGAGCCAGGTCCTCAGCAGGGCTGCGGCCGGGGCCCTCCCATCCCATTTAAAAGTGGTGGGGGGGGGGGGGCTAGGGAGCGCCCACCTGGCCCCCTCTTACCCCCCCCCTCCAAGAGGTCAGGAACGATGCTTACTCCCTCCCGCCCGGAGTGGAGGATCCCCAGCCCTGGCGCTTTTAAACAGGGAGGAGGGATGTGGCCCTAAGCCCCATTCGGTTCAGAGCAGGCCCCTGCACTGTGCTGGCTCAGTTTTTGGACCTGGGAAGGCACAGCCAGGATTGCTGGGGGGGTCTGCTTTTTTTTTTTTTTCAATTGCTTGTTTTTTTCATGTAATTTTTTTTTTTTTTTTAGGTTTGGAAACCAAACTGAACCGAAAGGAAAGCATTAAACAAATTGGAAAAAAAATGAATCCTCCCCCGAAACAAAAAAACTGAACCCAACCAAAATTTTGGCGCAGAACAGCCCTGTCAAATAAAACCGAGGATGGCAAAGCAAATTGGGTCAGAGCGAGGATGGGAACTCACAGCTCAGAAACTCATTTAACTCAAAGGTTGGGGTTTTTTTTGTTTTGTTTTTGTTCAAACCACTAGAAAGCTCCTGCACCCTAGGTTTGGATGTTGGTTGTCCTGCAAGTCAGCAAGAGCTTCTCAGTGGAAAGGAGGATTACGCAGGCCAAGCCTAGGCGGCAGGGTACGGTGGTGGCTTGATAGCTCCATTTAATCAGAAGAGATTGGCCTCCCAGAGTCACAGCGGCTGCTCTGCAATAATATTGAAAGCCATTGCTCACCACTCATCTTGTGCTTGTTTGTTTTTTTTTTATGTTAGGAAGATTAATTTCCCTTTCCTTCCAATTAGGCCAGGGGCTGCAAAGAGATAGATTATTCTCGTTTCTTGCAGGAAAGAGCCTGTCATAGCTGCAACAGACTTCAGAAATTTATTGCCAATTCCAAATTAAGGCCCGGCCATAGGGGGGAAACGGAGAAGTACTCGGCCTCTCTTTACTGCTGCCCTGCAGGCCGGGCTGCCTTTAGTGGGCATGGAGTAGATCTGTCCATCTATTTGTCCCAGTAGCAATGCTGATTTCAAATGGGGCATGATCCCTAGTACTGGTTCCCCCATCACAGTTGGGCAAACCGGGGTACAGGGCTAAAAGTAACTCGGGTCCAAGGCCACGGAGAGTCAGGGGAAGAGCGAGAGCTGAATTCATCTCCCAGCCTCTCTCCTGACTCACGCGCTGCTGAGCTAGGCCGCGCCCTGCTCCTACACAAAGCAGGAGACGCACTTGAGGATCAGGTGCACAATATCCACGCGGGGAAAGCTGGCGCTCGTGACTGAGCGCCCACGTACCCGATGCGGGCCCATCCACCTCTCCTGGGCACGCGCCTTGCAGGAAGCCAACGAGCTGCTGCGTTAAAAAGGAGGCGCAGGGGGAAACTGTGCGTCCGTGGCACCCAGGAGAAGTGGCTGTGTGGGGGTTAGGAAAACGGAGGCTGAATTTTACATGCGTCTGCCGCGATTGAACCGATTCAGGAGAAAATGCCTCCCGGTTCTGCAGTGGTCCTGGTCTCCCATCCGCTAATCTCCACTGCTTGTCCTAAACCAACCCATTCCTACTACCCCGTGCTCTTTCAGGGGGGGAGGGGGGGGGGGAGTGAAAGCTGATCTGCTCTCTGCTCCTAAACAATTTAAAAAGGGGTTTGCACTCAGGCTAAGGAAAAGGGAAGAAACACGCAAGCATTCTTTCTCCAAGGAGGGAACGTAGGAATTTAGGGGCCACTTAGGGCGAGAATCACAGGCTGAAGAGGGTGGCAGAATTGGGGAGGGATGTTAAGAAGGCAGGAGGAGGTGGCTGGCGCTATAGTGTGCAGGAGGGTGGGGAAAATTCCTGGTCCTGGTTCCTGTTCCCTAAGAACATAAGAACCTGCCATACTGGGTCAGACCAAGGGTCCATCAAGCCCAGCATCCTGTCTCCAACAGTGGCCAATCCAGGCCATAAGAACCTGGCAAGTACCCAAACACTAAGTCTATTCCATGTAACCATTGCTAATGGCAGTGGCTATTCTCTAAGTGAACTTAATAGCAGGTAATGGACTTCTCCTCCAAGAACTTATCCAATCCTTTTTTAAACACAGCTATACTAACTGCACTAACCACATCCTCTGGTAACAAATTCCAGAGTTTAATTGTGCGTTGAGTAAAAAAGAACTTTCTCTGATTAGTTTTAAATGTGCCCCATGCTAACTTCATGGAGTGTCCCCTAGTCTTTCTATTATCCGAAAGAGTAAATAACCGATTCACATCTACCTGTTCTAGACCTCTCAATTTTAAACATCTCTATCATATCCCCCCTCAGTCGTCTCTTCTCCAAGCTGAAAAGTCATAACCTCTTTAGTCTTTTCTCATAGGGGAGCTGTTCCATTCCCCTTATTTTGGTCGCCTTCTCTGTACCTTCTCCATTGCAGTTATATCTTTTTTGAGATGCGGCAACCAGAATTGTACACAGTATTCAAGGTGGGGTCTCACCATGGAGTGATACAGAGGCATTATGACATTTTCCATTTTATTCACCATTCCCTTTCTAATAATTCCCAACATTCTGTTTGCTTTTTTGACTGGATTTAAGCTTTCTACCTAAGAAACTAAATTTGGCTTCCAGAACCTCCCTCCCACATTTTCCTATGTCGTTGGTGCCCACATGTACCACAACAGCCGGCTCCTCCCCAGCACTATCTAAAATCCTATCTAGGTGACGCGTGAGGTCCGCCACCTTCGCACCAGGTAGGCATGTTACCAGGCGATCCTCACGCCCACCAGCCACCCAGCTATCTACATTCCTAATAATTGAATCACCAGCTATGATGGTCGACCTAACCCTTCCGTCCTGGGCTGTAGGCCTTGGGGAGATATCCTCAGTGTGAAAAGACAATGCACCACCTGGAGAGCAGGTCCTTGCTACAGGATCCTTTCCTGCTACATCTGGTTGGTGCTCTCCAATCATGAGACCTTCTTCCTCCAAGGCAGCACCAGGGCTGCCAGTCTGAAGTTGGGACTTGACTATTATGTCCCTGAAGGTCTTATCTATATTCCTCTCTGTCTGCCTCAGCTCCTCCAGGTCTGCCACTCTTGCCTCCAGAGATCGGACTCGTTCTCTGAGAGCCAGGAGCTCTTTGCATCGCATGCACATGTACAACTTCTCACCGGCGGGTAAAAAAATCATACATGTGACACTCGATGCAAAAGACTGGGAAGCCCCCCTCTTGCTGCTGGACTGCTGCCTTCATCTCAATTTTGATTAGTTCCTAGTTAAGATTTAGGTTGCTATGTGAGTAGGAATGTGTCTAACGTCCTTTAAACGTATTAGTGAATTCACTATGTGTCTGGTAGTGGCCTACCGTTGTCTGATCGAATTCTCAATAAAGTTTTTGTTGATGTTTTTTCTTTTTTTTTTGTGAAAGTGACTCACTGTCTCTTGATTAACAAATGTTGATACCTATTCAACCCAATCACACTACCTCAACACCTTTCAAAGGTGAGTAACTGAGCTGAAATTTTCAACCTTTTTACTTAGGTATACACTGCCCCTAGCTTATTTCTAGCTTCTGGCTACTTTTTTGTGTGTGTGTGTGTGTGTGTGTGTGTGGGGGGGGGGGGGGGGGGGGGTTGTGTTTTTTTAAAAATACAAACACAGTTCTGCTTACTAGCTGCCTTACAGACTTCTAAAAATAAACAGACTACCTACTTGCTGACTAGCTGCCTTATTGACTATTTAAAAATACAGTCTAACTTGTTTATTCACTGCCTTACTGACTATTAAAAGCACAAACACACTAAATAATATTCCCAAATACTTAACTTTGCCCCAATACTTTAAAAAAAAGACAATGTCCCAAGCAAAAACTTACTGATTCCTTTCAGCCACCAGCAAGGTGATCCTCTCCTCTCAGTGCTCCCACTGCTGTTGAAATATTTTATTGGTGTTTGGGAAATGTAAAAAAAAAAAAAAATTGTATAAGAGTTTTTAAATATTTGATCTTCTGTTCATCTATTTTTAAAATATTTTTATTAGTATGTTTTTACTATTATGATTATGTATATATTATATTATATTTATTATAGTTTGATGTTTGAGAAACTATGATAGAACTATTTTTCCATTGTTTATACTATTTATACTTTATGGTTGCTGTATTTGGTAAGGGTCTGCTTGCGTTCTGCATGTGGGACTGAGGTTAGGTGTTGATGGTTTAGGGCCTGGTATAATATTTCCCGTACCTTTGCGTAGGTGGGTTTGATACTACCAGCAGGTGCTTATTATATCGTAACTGGAATTCATTTTACGCATGGCTTTCTGAGGGTCGCGTGCACATCCAACATACATTACAATTGGCCTAACAGCATACGGGCACCTTTTTTTCAGGGATCATAGCAGTGCATGTAAATGTAATATAATGCAAGTGATATTTTTACCTCAGAACACTGTACTTTGATGTAAAATTAGTATAAATGCATAACTCTTAACTGGGTGTGCACCTTGCATGATCCATGTGTTGCAGGAGACAGGGGATGTCAGTTTTTAAAGTTTGCATTGCTGCAGGGAATTGAGCTTCTTTGGGTGGGCCGGGGAGGAGCACGGGGCAGTAAAAAAAAAGGCTAGCACGGGCCCTGTGGGGAAGGGATTCTACCTCACCTAGGATACCCCCACGCCCCTCTCCACCCAGGACACATCACTCCAAGCCCTGAAAGGTAAGAACATCTGAGAACCCAGGGCTGAGGGACACATTAAGAGAGAGAGAGGAGAGGCAGGAAGAGAAACGCCAGACTGGGCCATGGGTGGAACTGGAAATAACCTTATGGTGCAAGTTGAGTATATTGACCTGCTTTGGGACACCCACCCGGAGCGTCTGGCCTGTCAATTTCTGCATCCACATATGAGTAGCTAAAGGTACACCCAGTGAAGCCGTTTCCACCCCTACGCGTTGGGCCCTGGAGGTATAGCCTCCCCCCTTTGAGGACTCCACGCTCCAGAGCTGTTGGGGACTTGTGAGACTGTGTGAGAACCTGGCCCCTGGGCCTGAACGTGTCTCCTGCAGTATTTCCGTCACACCCCCCGCAGTGGGGGCTACATAAAGAGAGAGAGAAAAGAGCTGTTTCGATGGTGTGGCACGCTACGGACTTTACGTGGGTGGTGACATTCAACGAAAACCAGGTGCCCATCAAGGTCAAACTGTTAGGATTTTACTGGGGAAAGGCTGCTGGATTCAAAGAACCACAAATTTCCCCAGCTACTACCAGGTTACAGCGAAAATACAGATTGGCTCAAACAGAAGTGTTGGTTGGCATCCTGTCAGATGTAGACATTTAGGTTGCTGGATTTTCCAAGTAGCGGCTGCCTTTTGTTCTACCGTTTGCAGAGTGCATCCTGCATCAAGAAATAAAAATTGCATTGCATTGCATTGCAACCTGTTCAGTCTTCATTAAAAATATACCGATGGCACTGAATGGAAGTGGGCAATGCCTGTAAGAGAAGCTGCTGGCATGGGCTTTCATGCCCGTGCCTGACCTGCAGCATCTGCATCCCACTACTGAGCACCAGCACGCACCGCGCTGGCGAGGCACCTCCATGCTGGCCTGGCGCATTCGCCATGGGACCGTAACCCTACCGAGTCACTACGGAAGAGGATGTGCCCACTCCGAAGGACATTACTGCAAGAGGAATCATCTCAGGATCTACTGCCGGATGAACCAACGAATCCTAGGGGGTCCTCGAGGATCCCCGTGTCAGCAGCAGGCCACGTGTAAACCCTCCAAACCGAAGATGTGCAACCTCAGCCTGGATCAGTAAACCCTAAAAGAGTTATGCGCATCTGGCTGGGAAAGCTCACCAGAGTTTGGATCAGCTCCACCCTGCTGCATCCACGCTAACAGGGAAAGAAGAGGGCGATGGGGAAAAATCCTCCTCCTCACCCAAAGGGACCAGGTCACCCCAGATTTCTGCTTTGGCTGCAAGCAGGAGCGAGTTAGCAAGGCGGCTGCAGGCACCGACCCTCATCCACGTAACAGGAAAGCCTGCCATCTCATGGCTTCTCAGTGAAAGAGCAGTAAGATTTAATTACAGCACATACAGATGTACATCTCTGTTCCCCAGCAGCTACAAATAATCCTTCCCATGCACAGAAACTGCACCTAAGATGAACCGCCCTTTAAAAAGTGGTTCTCGGTAGGCAGAGGCTGGGGGCTATTTTATTTTTGTAATTTAAAGTGATAGAAAATAACCAGCACATTGTAATACACACTAACAGAAAAGAAACATCAGTATCGAGGTGCTGAACAGAGCAGCCTGAGCAACCCACCCCCTTGACTTCTCCCCCTCCCAAATATACGAGAATGCATAGGGTCCAGTAGCCAAATGAACAATCAAAGAAAGGCTTAATGACGGCACTTCATCTAGAGTACCTAAGCCCGAGCCGATAAACCCACCCCAACCTTTTAAAACTAATACCTTAGCTTCCCCCACCCTCCCAAAAAACTTTACAGGTACCTGGTGGTCCGGAGGGGGGTGGGGGGTGTGTCCCTGGAGTAATCTCTCGCTCCCGGGCTGTCAGCTGCCAGTAATCATATTGGCACCAATGGCCCTTTGCCCTTACTATGTAACAGGGTATCTGTGCCATTGGCCGGACCCTGACACATGGTAGGAGCACTGGATGGCCAGCGCCATCTTGTGCTCCTACCATGTGACAGGGGCTGACCAATGGTACTGGTAGCCCCTGTGACATAGTAAGGGCAAAGGCTGTCTTTGCCATTTTGATTACTGGCAGCCGACAGCCCAAGTGCAGGAGATCGCTCCTGGGACCCCCGCTGGAGCACCAGGGGCTTTTGGCAAGTCTTGGGGGATCCTCCTGACCCCCACAAGACTTGCCAAAAGTCCAGAGTCTGGCAGGCTGGGGGCTACCTCAGCAGGGCTTTAGAGCTCTTCCAGCCCCCAGCTCTGGTGAGGCAGGGTCCCTGTTGTCTTCTCAGCACTGAATGGAATCGGGTGAGCCAGCACCCCAAGCCCTTTTCACACCCAGGGATTTTAAAAGTCAGTGTCTGCATATTCAGAGGCTTCCTGTGTACTAATTTAGTGACAAGAGTCCAATTCTGATCAGGTCATTCACCTAAACCTCTTGACCCCCCACCCACCCACCCAGGCCATCAGGCAGGCACTGAGACCGAGCCCGCCTCTGTGATGGGACGCTGCAGTCTCCAGGTAGAAGTGACAGGTTTGGATCTGTTTCTCATGCACTCCTGGCCTGGATGGTCTTTCTGAAGGACACTGCCTGTAAGCACAGGCTTCCTTGTGCTCGCTGCTGCCTTTGCTAAGACCAGACTCCTGTTATCAGCAGCCTACGTAAAGAGTGTCTGCTTGGCAATTACATAATTTGGTCAGCACCTCAACTAGTTCGTATCTACCGCGCCGCTGAAGTCAAATAATCCATTGTGGTAGAGGTACAGTAGTACATTGAGATTTTTATTCCTACAGACTCAAGGGTGGAGAACACTGAAAATGGCCACTCGTCCTGCTTGCTGCAGCCTTAGCTCTCTTGTTCACCCACCTGGAAAACTAAACAGTTTGAGAAAAGTTGTTGCCCAACCATGACATCTACTGCTGCCACTGAAGCTCATAGACCATGAATTGTTACAGGCCAAAGAATGGTTGGATGGATACTTTGAAGACAGGGCCAGGTATGGTTGCAGCTGGGTCCTCAGCCTGGGCACACAGGAGGGTGACCTTTCCATGGCAGGGTAGTACCTGCAGCTTAGATCCTCTCCTTACCAGACCCAGGCTACGCCAGGACCACCACACATCTGAGCAGTGGTCTTGCAGTCACTACAGTCCGTGTGCCCTAAAATAAAGCAACCCTGAGCTAACCCACTCCTTGCATCACAGCTGTCCAGAGGCCTTGAATGCAGTCATTCTGTACCCAGCGGTCCTCACTTGTAGCCCCTCCCATGTAGAGGGGGGGGGGGGGAACAAGTACCCGAGACTGCTCTTAGCAGGGGCATTGAACATAGGAAGGAGGTGCACAGGGGCTCTTGGAGGAAGGAGTAGATTCATGGTGATAAAACACTCCCACTTGGTACTTAACAGCCAGCCTACCTGCTCCTAAAAACCCTTGTACTGTGAAATTTGAGATTAGGCCAGTTTTCACAGTGCTCCCCCTACGTTAGAGCACCAGTAGCTCCTCCATGTACAGGCAGCTTGCACTCTCCTCTCTTTATCCTATTAAGCCTGGCAATTGTTGCTTTCATAAGCCCTCAGCTTACAAGGATACTGCAATAATTAGGGCAGATGGATTACACTGGCTTACTGTTTTACAGTATGCATTATTTTAAGTTGGGGATTTCTTCATTCCCTTTTTGTTTTAAAACCTGGCTGCTTGGTTATATTGCTTTACTGTGCCTCCTGCATTTAAGGCACACAGAAGAGCTACGCTGCCACCCTGGGACACAAGATCCCAGCTGTGTGCTCTCTAGCAACTCACTCTGGTACCTGGGGCATTACTTCTTCCAGCTCGGCCACCTTGGTGGTAGGTTGTAGGTAAAAGATTCCTCTGCACACAGCCCCTCTGGCTACGGTGCCCAGGAATTGCTCCTGCTGATGGGGGATTCCCACCTTAAGGCTCCTGTTTTTCACCAGCTTCCTCCTAATACCTCTGGCAAGTAGGACGGCCAGGCCATGCACATTGCTTTTTTGGGAGGCAGCTGGGCAGACCTCTTCTCCATAGGGTGAGAGGGCCCCACGCCTGCAGGGTTGTGACGCCTAGGAGGCTGCTGCAGGAGGATACTGGGTTAGAAGTAGGTTACCGTTGCCTTACTGCTGGCCGAGGACTAGGGCAGAGATCCTCTGGGGCAGGAAACGAGCCAGGGCATGGTGTCCAGGCTGGGGCTGAGACACAGACACAGAACTGTGGCAGACACAAGCCTTTGAGGTGTATATCAGGGGTGGTCTGTTACAGGACATTCCTGCAGACGCATCAGATCTCAGCAGCTGAAAACCCTAAGGCAGAGTGCAAAAAGCATAGAAGCAGACTATGACATGAAAAAGATTTATTGGGACAAACTATTAAGTGTTACAATTCAATTGGGCATCAGAAATTGCTTTACCAACACACCCACCAGTTTTTAACTAGGGGAGAAAAACCAGCCCTGTGATGAAAAGCAGTGCTGTAGCTGAGAGGGGAGTCCGGTAGATTCAAGGTGCCTTCTGGCTGAAAAGCAAAGTTTTGGATGCTCCTTTATTCTAAAAGGAAAACACAAACATCAGGTTAGAGCCAATAACCTGCTCTGACACTGCTAGACACCCAGAGCACTATGCGGGTGCAGAGTCCCTGCTCTGGAGAGCTTACCCTCTAGTCAAGATACTCCGGTAATACCCAATGAGGGTCCAGGAAACTGATCCTAGAGAGCCATTGGTAAGGTACCCAAGGCTGTGTTCAGGGAACGACAAGGGTTTAGTGAGACGGCCTCCAACGAGTGGGTTAAGCTGGATGTGAATACGACAGAAGTGTAACACCCCAGCTCGTGAAGGCTGCAGCCTGTGCACAGCCTGGGTGAGCCCTGGTGCTTTTCAGAGTGGAAAATATTTCCATGTACATGGGGGAAAAACACCAGTTGCTCCAACATCTGTTATTTGGTGTTTCAGGGGTGATTTTTCTTAAGTATTTCTAAGTTTGCTTTATTTTATAAAGATACAGGGTAGGTGTTAGGGTTAGCACTGCTGTTGCATGCTAGGACTAGAATAAGCCTCTTGGTGAAGAACTTGCTATTTTTTTCCAAGTTGAGAATTCAAAGACTCATGAAATCACTTTTTGCTTCCCCCACTTTCATAAATTAAGTTGCCAGGTGGGAGCTCAGACCATTACCCCCTATAGTTAATGTATAAGCAGTTTCATGTCTGCGTGCATCACAGATCCAGCTCACATGTACTGTGCAATATGCAACTCATGACCATGGCAGAGATGGGAGTTATTTTCAGCTCATTAGATTTGTACAAGCAAATGAATCCCCCAAGTACAGGACCTTCTGCCCCAGCATCTGACCAGGAGTTAAAAGCGGAGCATTAAGATAGCATTGAGCCAGTGCACCTCCATGCCTGGGGTGTGTGCGTGCGTGTGCGCGCGCGTCAGGGGTCCTAGCCAATGCCTTCATTAGCATCAGATTTACACGGCATGGCACTAGCCAATGGGCAGTTTAAGCACACACTGGGTTAGATTTGAAAAGGAGCGTGCATAGTGGACATGTGCACATGCTACCCGGCATACAAGTTATAAAATCAGGGGTCTGTGCACACAATGGGGCGCACCTTGCGTGCGCCGAGCTGCACTGTCTTCCCCGTTCCCTCCCAGGCTGCTCCAAGATCAGAGCAGCCTGGAAGGGGGAACTTCTCTTCCCCCACACCTTCCCACCCCAAATTCTTATCTTACTTTTCATGCCTTTCGGGCAGTGCAAGTTGCGCACGCCAGCAGCCTGCCGGCACGCGATCCTTCAACACAGCGGCAATGGCTGCTGTGACGGAGGCCTCTGGCCCCGCCCCTCTTTAATAGGCCGGCGTGTGTAACCTTGTGAAAATCCGGCCCCTTGTGTGCCCAGAGCTCCTTGCTGAGTGCACTTCCATCAGGCCCCTACGTGGGAAGAGCCTTTTGCAGAAGACAAGCTATAATGTGAACCCTGACACGGCCAAATAAGCAGAGAGTCAGATCCAGACTGCAGAAGAAACATTTCCTGCAAATAAATCTGGTACTGTAAGAGCTGTGTAACCTCTCAGATGCAAGCACACATTATCTTGTGCGTTGAAAGGTTTATATTTTAGAAAGTAAAACTGCATCGTCTGATTTACCCTGTGCAAAGAGCTGGGTGAGCAGGAAGCTTGAGATATTTACGTTTGGTATTAATACATGCACTGAACTCCAGGTGAGTTAGGGCCATGCCAATGAACCCCCTTTCTCTAAAGAGCAGTTTAAGATTTCCCCAAGTAATTCAGTGTGACCCACCCTGTCCCCCCCAGTCCTGCCTGAAATACATGGAAGGGGGTTACATGCATTAATTACCAGCAATGCAGACCCTTCTGTGCTCTCCCACCCTCTTTACTACACAGCAATCTGCAGCACACATGCCATGCTGACACTTCTGAGTTACATCACCTAACTTTCCTCCCCAAACATACTCACCATCCATTTCTTTCCTGTCAGGCACACACTCATCTGTTAGGAAACCCTTAGCTTCTCCTGAAATGGTAGAACAGTCCTCAACTGCTGAAGTGCCCTGCTCCCGAGCACTGGTCTCCGGCACCTCCGGCTCCTCGCCCTGCTCCCGAGCACTGGTCTCCGGCACCTCCGGCTCCTCGCCCTGCTCCCGAGCACTGGTCTCCGGCACCTCCGGCTCCTCGCCCTGCTCCCGAGCACTGGTCTCCGGCACCTCCGGCTCCTCGCCCTGCTCCCGAGCACTGGTCTCCGGCACCTCCGGCTCCTCGCCCTGCTCCCGAGCACTGGTCTCCGGCACCTCCGGCTCCTCGCCCTGCTCCCGAGCACTGGTCTCCGGCACCTCCGGCTCCTGAGCACAGGTTCCCGGCACCTCCGGCTCCTCGGCCTGCTCCTGAGCACAGGTTCCCAGCACCTCCGGCTCCTCGGCCTGCTCCTGAGCACTGGTCTCCGGCGCCTCCGGCTCCTCGGCCTGCTCCTGAATACAAGGAGATCACACTGAGGACAGAACAGCAACTGGCAGTGGCTGGGTTCATAGCTTCTGGGGTAGGGCACAGTCAGGCCAATACAGTAAAGTGCATTGTTTAACCTGCATCCACAATCCCTTCTACAATAAGGGGTTTAGCACATCCAAATGCATGTTGAGGCTATAGCCATTTGCCTTATCTGCACATTTTATGCTCAGAAATTAGCACCTGCCCAAGAGCAAGTGCTATGTCTGAGCAGCCCAAACACAGAACATACTGCTTTCCTGCACATCCTGACAATATCATGGCAATAAGTCGGAGGAACCAAGAGCTTAAAGAGTCCCGCAGTCAGGTTAGGAAAACAGATGCTTGTACAATTGACCGTCTGTTTTCCAAATCCACCGACAGCCACCTCTCCTAGGCGTCCGCTGCCGAGGAAGCACTAGGGTTGTGCTATTGTGCCTAGCACCTCCTTTTTAGCATGACCCCTGTATAGTGCACCCAGGAGAGGTGCTCCGAGGGCCTGCTTTCTGTGTGACCTTACTGTATCAGCCTGAATGTCTCAGATCACCTAATGGCAACAGTTATGGGCTCAGAGCACACGCACCAGACTCCTGTTGTCTGTGGCTGATGGTTTGCAAAATCACTGATGACTGAGCTAAGTATGGGGGACAATCTGGCAAGTAGAAGGCCAGTGAGGTGTAGGGAAACGTGTATACTAAGCAGGCTTGGACTATGCTTGGTGACTGCTGTCTACCTGGACTTTGCTTGTGGAGCTTGTGTGAAGTTCTGAAAGTAAAATTTCTGGCTGCGTGCAGGGGCGGATGTTTAAACCTTAAGATATGCAGACAGTCCAGCAGCAAAATGGGAGTCTATCCAGTCGTTTGTATCGAGTACCACATGCATGATTATGTACCAGCTCGTGAGAGGTTGCATGTGTGTGCTTAATGCAAAGAACTCCTGGGACTCAAATGAATGGCAGAAGTATAGAGAGGACACCATCAGGAAGACCAGCATTGGGGCTGCCCAGCAGGAGAGCGTCACCTCAGTTGCAGAAAGTAACCCTATAGCTATGACCTGCCCTCCAGGGGATGCAATCCTCACACTAAGGATGACCCTCCAAGGAGGGCAGGAACAGGATGGCCAAGGGTAACAGGGTAGCTGATGGCTTAGCTTCCTTGCCTGATGTGAGGGTGGCAGACTTCATGTCTGCCCAGATAGATCAGAGTGCTGAGAGGAGCCAGTTGTCCTCCTACATTTGGATATTGACGTAGGTTCCAGAGGCTACATTTAGGATTTTTGTTAGGAAAAACATCTAGAAGGGTGTTCTCAGAAGTGCTCCCTGTTCCTCTGCAGTCCGTGCATGGATGAGAGCGTGGGAAAAGAGGGCTTTAGATGTTAGGAACTGAACACATTTTGGGGTAAGGGGAGCCTGTTCTGAAAGGATGGGCTGCACTTTAACCAGAGGGGAATGTGTCTGCTGGTATTTAAAAAATAATAGATGAGCATTTTTTCAAACCAGAACATGGGGGAAAGCTGACAGACAAGGATATTGGCCAGCCAAGTTAGAAAGTCCTAAGGTGGATTTAAAAGCTGAAAGCCCAGATGCATTTAAATGAAGAGCATGCAAATTCCAAGCTGCCTGTATTTGATTAGATTGTGTACACATGAATTACAAATAAACCTACTTTAAACTGCCTGTATGAGAACATTTTACATCTAAAAGCAGGCTGGAGAGTTAGAGTGTAGGGTGCTAGAGAGACAACTGGCATCTCAGAAACCAGGTGAAAGAATAACAAATGAGATGAATTCTAGGGGACAGAGCAGGATGGCACTATTGCAGGAAAAACTGCGATCTGGAAGCCTTATGCAATATAGCAGAATTTAAAAAGGCTCTAAAAATTTGCAGGCATATGGTTTAGATTGAGGACTAAAACTGTCAACTTCAGGCCTATTTTTGGTCCTTGTCCTTATTGCAGGCTATATATTGGTGTTTTTGAATTTGTTTTATATTTGATTATGAATGTTACTTGTTAAGTTGCTTCCTAAAAGAACTGATATCTATTAAAAAAGTTTGAAAATGTGAAACTTATGGAACAAAATTCCATTGCTAAACAGGAAAGTATAGTAGTGGTGATGTACTACCCCCACCTAGCCAGAATGAGGAACCATGACAATGCTAATAGATTAAACTGGCTACTAAAGCAGGACATAAGGGAGGTAGAGTTCCTAGATGTCAGTGACTGCTTCATGAACTTAATGAGGGGGGAACAGATCTGGTGCAAGAGAAAAAGGTGGTGGATCTGCTTGGTAATAGCATTCATAATGTAATTACATTTGATCACTGGAGGGAACATTATTGTAGTAGCCTTTAACTATAAAAAAATGGGAGACCAAAAAGGAAGACATTTGTTAGAAAAAAAAACTGCAGTTCAGAAGGTCAAAACTTGCATGAGGCATGAACATTAAAACCATCCTTGAGGCCCAGACAAAAGTGTATTCAGTGCATTAAAAAGGTTGAAGGGAAGCCAAATGACTACCATCATGGATTACATAGTGAGCTGAAAGAAGCAAAGTTAAACGTGAATCTTTCAAAAAGAAAATGGAAAGCAGATTCACAAATGAGAATAGGGAAGCACTGACCAATTAGATTCTTTAAATTACTTTACATCTAAGAATAGTGGTAAACAAACCTTTCAAGTACATCAGATGCAAAAAGCCTGCAAGGTAAACAGTTGGACACTAGACAAGGATAATAAGGAGCTCAGATGGCAAGAAAAACTAAACAGGGTGCCTCTCCCCCATTAGACCAGGTTTGTGATTAGCAATGTCCTTTTTGAGCATAGCTTCTACCATTGTGTCTAGCATGGAGGTCAGGCTCGCTGGTTTTTGGTTTCCCAGATCAACCAGACTGCATCACACCCATTCTCCTCTAGTCTTCAGGCACTGTGGTGGTTTGAAGGGAAAGGTTGCAGATCACCAGGAACAGGCCTGTCATAACATGTTAAAGAGCTGCTCAGGACGCTGGGGTCAGTGCCAGCAATTTCACTTATGTGCTCAGTCATCAAAAAATGACTCTGGTGTGGGTACAGCCCCCATCCTCAGTAAAGAGAGACAAGGAGTCTCGCCTTACATTTGCTAGATTTTTTTTTTGGGTGTCAATATGTAGATAAAAAGTGAGTTTGTTGATTGTGTATTTGGATTTTTGAAAGTTCCTCATGAGACTTCAGGAAAGTGGGAGATCATAGGATAAGAGGCAGTAAACCAGGTAGGCCTAAATGGTCAGTTCTCCAAATGGAGGAAGATCATTTGTAGAATGCCCCAGGAGTCAATACTGAGATCTGTGCTATTTAGTATATTCATAAATGATATGGAAAATGGAGCAGCAAATAAGGTGACCAAGTTTGCAGATGAGAACAGTTTCAAGTCATTACAAGAGCAGAAGATTGTGAGGAACTGCAGAAGACTTGAGGGACTCAAGCTCATATGTAAATGGCAGATGCAATTTAATGTAGACATGTGTAAAGTAATGCACGGAGGGAAAGATCAGCTAGGGGTTCATGATGCCATGTCACCATCTAGGAAGAAGATCTTTACCTTCTTATAGACAATGTGAATTCTTCAGCTCAGTGTACGGCAGTCAAGGCAGAGAAAATGTCTTTGTATAGATCCCTGGTGCGACCACACCTAGAATGGGTGCAGTTCTGGGTCCTCCAGCTTAAGACACGGAAAAGGCATAGAAGGGCAGAAAAAGTGATAGAGGGGATGAAAAGCTCCCTTACAGAGAAGGCTAGGGTTCTAACTTACAGACTGAGGGATACGAGAGAGATTTATGAAGTCAGGAGTACGGTGGAACAGGTAGATAGGAACCTGTATTTACCCCAACACAAGGACTATGAGACACTAAAACTAGCAGATCATAGAAAAGTATTTCCCTCTGTGCACAGAGAACCCATCGAGGCAATTAGAGTGGGGTGGACAAGTTCCAGTAGGCAAAAATGTTTATAACCAGGAAGATGTGGGAAAGCCAGCACTTATCCCCAAGAATAAACAGATCAGCTATTTGGGATATTCCAGTACTTTTAACAGACTGGCCACTGTCAGGCAGGTTACTGAACTCTATGGACCTGTCTGACCCAGCATGGATGTTCCCATGTGCTTATGATAAGCACCCAGTAACCAACCCCTTATTCTAGTACAGTCAGAACAGGGATGGCCAACTCCAGCCCTCGAGAGCCACAAACAGGCCAGGTTTTCAGGATATCTGCTGTGAATATGCATGAGAGACTTGCATACAGTCCATGCAAGTGTCTTGCAATTTTACTGTCGATATCCTAAAACCAGGCCTGCTTTGTTCTTGAGGACTGGCCATCCCTGCACTAGACACCTCGAGGCAGCACGTACACAGCAAAACAAAGTAATTCACCAAAATTGGTTAGCTGTCATCTATCTCGAGGCTGTGTGAGTCTTTCAAATTCACAATAGCTAATATGCATGAGCATAAATAAGTTGAAGATACTTAGGTCCTTGGCTATTTCTGGTTCACAGTGGGAAAATCCAGATGCACACCATTTAATGGCTCTTCATGGCAGTACTAATTGTTGTTCTCAGTGAGAAGTTTGTACTCCTGTTCTGAGAATACACAGTTCTATAGCAGGGAGGACCTATTCTCTGTATAATACTCCATTCTTTGCTGATTGCAATCTTATTTACATGATTAATCTATGTAATGCTTACTGTAATGAGTGCTTGTACTGATATTCACATAAGCACATAAGATGCTTCTCTTTACTAATTTCATATATTTTCAACATTTACAGGTCGATACTGTAAGGCCGCGGTAGAAACAGTGCGGCAGTGTCAGGCGCACCCTTCCTCCCCGCACGCACAGTTCTCTTCACTTAGTCCCCGATACTCTCCTCTAATCGCATGCAAATGCATGCCGCGGCTGTGAAGCGTTAGGGAAGGGTTATGCCCGCGTAACCCATTTTACTGTATAGGCGCTTAATACAGCGCCTATACAGTAACCTGGGTGCGCTGGTACCTGTCATTTCAAATGTCAGGTACCAGGAAGTGTAAAAAACAAAAAACCAAAAAATGTAAACCTGAATGTTAAAAAATATTTTTTAAATACCTGTCACTTTCCGAATCGTGCAGTCATCCAGGCGGCCGGCGGCAGGAGCCGGGTGTTCGATCGAGGCCGCGGGCAGGTGGGCGCGTGTTTGTTTCAGGCGGGCGGCAGCGGCGGCGGGATCCGGGTGGGCGCGTGTTCAATCTAGGCCGCGGGCCGGGTCACACAGGCGCGCATTCATTCAGGCGGAGGGAGCAAGCGGCGAAAGCGGCCTCCGGCAGCCCCCACCGGTAGTGAATGAATGCGCGCCTGTGCGACCCGGCCCGCGGCCTAGATTGAACACGCGCCCACCCGGATCCCGCCGCCCGCCTGAAACCAACGCACGCCCACCCGCCCCCTCGATTAAACACGTGCCCATCTGCCCGCGGCCTCGAACACCCGGCTCCCACTGCCTGGACCCACGCGGCCCTCCGGCTCCCGCCGCTGCCTGGATGACCGCACGATTCGGAAAGTGACAGGTATTTAAAAAATTTTTTTTTTTCTGACAGGTTTTATGTGTCCCACATCATTACATTTTCTCGATCTCTTTTATCGCTTTTTTTTTTTAATTGTTTATTGTGTTTGAGTATCTTAAGTGGTGTCGATGGATTTGTTACAAGACTCACAGTCCTAACTCCTACTAGGGGGAGGCGGTAAACTAACACGTTAAGGCCGCGGCAAAACAGCGGGTTACAAAGGAGATAATCTGAGCGCGTGTTACAGTATCAGAGGGGAATAGCTAATTCCTTCATTATACAGCTAATTCGTTAGTTTACACATCATTTACATGCTGCGTGCGGAAAGGGTTATGAGTCTTTTAGGAAGCACTAAGGACGCGTGAAACTGGAGACTATCGCTGGATCGCCTTACGTGTCCGAATTGTGCGCTCCCAGCACGTTACAGACAGGAAATCTTCAACTGCACGTTACTGTATCGACCTGTTAGTAAAGTAAGTTTTGCTGTACCTGATGGATTATATATTACATCATATAACTCCACACGCACTCAGCCTACGTTCAGTGATTCCTCGCTAGGTAATCCTGTCCTGGAGAAGAGGGAAGAGATTCTGCCTTGGTGTTTTGAGACTCCCAATTCAGGAGGTACGCTCCCTGCCTGAGGGAAAGTCTGGGGTACATATTTGAGGTGGGGGTAGTTTTATTTTTGGACTTTGCCACCCAGAGAGACTGAGACCTAACCTTTACGCCAGAAGCCCAGTTCAGTCACCGGGTGTGTGGCTCTTTCAGGGTTCCTACCCCAGAGGGATTACTAAGCTTTACTTGACCACCTTGTCGCCTGCCTCCATCTGCATCAGATCAGGAGTACAAAGCGGGAAGAGGGCGTGTGACAGGGCTGAAGATTGGGCCCTGTTCCCTTACATAACTTGGGCCCAAAAAGAACACCCCCTGAGGGTGAAGTGATTGGTGCCTGAGAGCTGGGACTTGGCCTGGAACCGAGTGTTCCTTGAATCTGTTAAGCTCTACCACCAAAGTAGGGGGCTACATTCCTGTATCCCTATCCCTGCCCTGCTGTGATGTCTGCCGTAGGATTTTTTTTTGGTAAAGTGTTTGAGGCCCAACACCAATTGTACCCTCATTTAGAAAGTTTATGAAACTCACTGAAGGAAAAAGTTAGTGTAGAAGAAAATAAAGTTTTGAAGCAGGAGCTGCACTGAAAAAAATCCCACTCAGATCCCAAGTCTTAAGCTGAATTTGGCTTCCTTTTTATACACAGAAGTTGACAGGGCAAGGGGCACACGGACCCTCTGAATGTGAAACGGTATAAGAAGGGGCTGAGACTCCTCAGAACACACAAGGACCACCTGTTCCTAAAGGGTTAAAAGCCCTGCCCTGGGGAGGTGCAAGATGGCCGCCACGCGAGCAGGCAGGGCAAGTGGCTCTCTCTCCTGTGATACCCGCAGAGTTAATTTTCCTCTGAACATGCCGCATATAAATACGTAAGGCTAAGGTGAGGGAAGCTGCCACTTCCTCACCTGTACCTGAATGTCTTCGGCTGAAGATAGAGTCCCTTTTTCACTGCCCCAGCAGCTTTCAGCACGGAGCGGGTGTCCGCACTGTCGGCCGAAGAAGTCACACTGAGTCCCGGCGCACCGAGTACTCCCTCTCCCGATGCAGTGGGGAGTCCACAAGGAGGGAAGTTACAGATTTCAGTGGATACTAAACCCCTGGGCATTGCAGCGACACGGGTGGGGACTGGGCCAACGGCCGGGCCTGCTCTCAGAGTTTCACCTCGAGAATGAAGTGCAAGGGAAGGAATATCGATGGGGAGAGCAGCAGGAGAGGCTGATGCAGGCTATAAAACCCAGGTGGCAGCATGGACCCCAATGGTAAATCCCAATGGACTCCTTGAAGGGCCTTGAGTTTGCTATCAACAAAATCACCGTTGAATCTAATCAAAGATTCCTGAATATTGAAAATATGATTAATCTACAAGATACAAAGTTGGAGCACCTGGAATCTCGTTTTGCAGAAGTTGAAGTAGTGCAGAGTGAGATGCTGATATGAGTGGAAGCTTTGAATATTAAAAAGCTTGAGAATATTGAAAATCAGGGGAAATGGGAAATTAAGAGCCTGTAGATTCCCATCTATGACAGTAGGGGCTGCATGATATGCTTGAGACTTACCTTTCGCATGTGTTGAAAATACCCTCGGAAGCTCTACCAGTTCAGTTATATCCCGAGTACACTATTCACCAACAAAAGAAGATTTAAATGAAGATCACGTGCCAGAGGTTACGGAAATCTGCGATCCCTAAACCAATGACATCGTTTGTCTTTCACCCTTTCTGCACATAGGAGATCTGGTTTTCAGGATGTTCATGCAAAATAGTTTGAAAATATTTTGGGGAGGTAAAATTTGGATTTACCCAGATGCATCAAGGATTACTCAGGAAAGGAGAAAGATTTCTAAGTAGGAGACCTGAAGTAGTAGCCAGAGGGCCCAGATTTAATCCTTGCAAGTGCCTGGTTTATCAGAATTATGTAGTTTTTGAAGCATAGCAGGTATACAGGTTTCTAGATATGCCATACCCTACAGACTCCTGACCGGTGATTAAGGAATATCTACTAGGCCTCACTTAGCCTTCTAATTTGAAAGATTTTTTCCTGTTAAAACCAACCACTTAATATTTTCTCCCCCAATATTTCTTGGAATAAAAGGAACTATAGGTACTATTATTTGTTTCCTATGATACTATTTTGATTGTCTGTACTCCACAATCAGTGTTTGCTGTTGTAATTTGAGTAAGATAAATCCCTATCCTCCATGGCTTGCAACTCATCTTTCAGAAAGAGGGATTTTCGCTTGCTGCTATCAGAGGGAGGGGGCAGCTGTGGCAGACCCTGAATATTGAGGTACAGCAGAGCTGGGCTCAGAATGAATTTGTTTCTCCCACCTCACAGCTGGATTACTCCAGTGGATTCTCGATACCAAAGCACATCGCGTAATTAAATGTGAAATGGAGCAGGGTTAATGGCTCCTTATGCACTTACACCAGCCGTCTTCAGGGATTCCTTCAACATCAGCAGCCCATCCTTCTCTTCAAACTCCAGGTCACTTTCCGTCTCGTTCTTCGACCTGTGTTCTTCACTGTCCGTCTCAGATTTACTGGGCTGGGAGAATGGAGAAGAGCAGAGGATCGAGTGAGTGCAGACAGGGCAATCTGATGCCCACAAGGAGGAAGGCACAGGAATGCCCAGCACTATGCCATCTTATTACAAGCTTACACGAAGCACTACCAGTCCCTTTCATGAGCCACCCCATCGTCAGCTCTCACCAAAACCATGCCAGAGACCAGTCCTGCAGCCATCAAGTGGAGCTTGCTAGAGATTTTGGGATGCAGCAAGCTCCAAGAATGGTTTTACTCCCTCTCTTCACAACTTAGAGACTGGAACTGAATACGCCTCCCCCTAACTTTCAGGCTATGTTTTCTGAATATAATTTGAGCCACTTTTACACTTCTGCTGAGCTGTATCTCAGCCTCTGGTCCAGGGCTGAAGCCCAGATCAGAGCCCCCTAATTCTGCAGTGTAGAAGCTGAGCCAATGGCATCCTCTCGTCCCCATGTCAGGGATAACTACCCAAAGGCATCACCACACAGGGGAGCAGAGCAGAGATCCACACCACAACATGTTTAGGTCCTGTCGTGTTATGCATCCCTTTTCTTTCAGAGCAGCAAGGTCTCCTCCATCCTCTTGCAGCAGTGTTTAGTTTTTACCCGGGCATGTAATGTCTGCAAGAGCCGTGGCTCAGGGCATTTGCAAAGCACCAGCTCTTAAGTGGATATATGGAGGGCAATATTCAGCCACTAGGTTAGCCAGATGAGCACATGAGCCGCGTGGCCATGCCACCCAGTATAGCCAGCTTAGCTTTAGGACAGGCCTATGGCCTCACCAACTTAGCTTACAAGTTAACCGGCTAACTCCACTCCTTCCTGACTTATCCCCCTAACTTCCAGCTGCATGACTAGAAGCACTGAATATACCTGGGGAAGCCGGTTAGACATAGCTTCAGTTACCCGTCTAAATGGCTTTGGAATGGACTAGGGGAGGGACGTGCAAGGTGTTTTTGCTGCATGAAGGGATGAGGGGCATGGGCATGCACAGAAGTGGGAGATAAGGCTCCTAGAAAGCCAACAGAAGCTTCGCACAGTACGAACCTCGTATGTGGTGTCTGCCTCGTCTTCCTCTGGTAAGTCCTCCTCCAGGGCCTCGATCCAGGACTGTTGTTCCTCCAAGTCCACATCTTCCTGCTTCCTTTTGCACCCTTTACCCCAGGGGTTGAGGGGAGACTGTTTTACTTCTTTCAAAAACCAGAACATGGAACTGTCAGTGTCCCTGTCCATGACTTATTTTTCCAGAGCAATAGGAAGACAAAAAAAGTGTCCAGCTCTCCCCAAAAGCCCATCACCCCTAAGCAAGGCCACAGGATATTTAGATGTTACCTTTCTATCCAGTTTCCCACTTAAATGCAGCAAGGCTTATTGTCTGTTCCTATACAGAAAGCACAAGGACCCACAGCACAACCCTAGCACTCTGTGCTGTTTCTGTTGTACATAGATTTTGAATATATGGAAACCAATGCAGCCCTTCCCAAACTATGTTCTTGGTCACACATTTTTTAATTGAAAGTACAGGAACGTTCCCCACAAACACTCAGGCTACCTAGCTATGATGCTAAACAAGCAGCAGCAGGAAGCACACCAGGGGTGGCCAACTCAACTGCATGCAGGCCTGACTTCCAGGATAGCCACAACGAATATGCATACAACTGAGGCAATGCATGCAAGTCTTGCACATTCATTGCAGTTATCCTGACAACCAGGCCACTCTGTGGCTCATGAGGAGCCGAGATGGCCACGTTGGAGAACCTCCTTATCACCAAGGTAGTGCAGTCACCGACACAAAATTGGTCCTCAAGGGGCCATGAACAACAAGTGACTGAAGAATAGTTGTCAAATATCTTAAAAACCAGACCCAGGTTCACAGCCTTTGAGGATTGGGATGGTTCAGATGTGCATGTGCAAGACAGAAGAATTTAAGAAGAGATAGCTCAGCTGGGGTGGTCCTGCTAGAAGGGAAGATACATTTCAAGAGTTATACTGCAAGCCTTTCCCCTAAAAGCCTGCAAGGACTGCCCCAGATAGACTCTGGGTTGGCAAACAGTTGAGAGAAAGGGTAACAAGTTCACCAAGAGAGTTAAACACCCAAAGTGATGCCTCCTCAAAATCACTAGCCATGCAACCAAAACATTAGCCTGCACTATTCCAACTAGCCAGATAAAAGGATCATGTTGAATGATGCAGTACTTGCTCAAGATCCCAAAGCATGTGAAAGTAAGTTTTAAATGCACTTTTGATTGCAAGATTCTGCTTTTTCAGTAGCACTCAAGACTTAGCAACTAGAAGTACTGTTTAGCACTACCCAGACCCCTCCAGGGATCCAGAAACAGCTCCTCCTCCCACCTCCTGCCAGGTGAGGTCTTACCCTCAGGGGCAGCAGATCCTCCGATGTCTTGGGGCCTTGGGTAGCCGAGTATGCACTGCAGCCAGTGGGGTGTGATGGAGAAGAGGAAACACAGCAGCCTCCCCAGCCGCTTCCTCCCGCTGAGGCAGCGCCTCCCAGCAGGCAAGGAACGATGGGATCCACCATCCTCCACCACGATAGACAGGGGGACGAGGTTAGCCACTCTCTGGAGAAAGTTCAGCTACAGAGAAGAACGTGAGCAAGCTTAAGTGACAGGAGCCTAGTCATGGTGCATGTGGGGACCGCCCCGCACCACCAAAACACAAACTGCCTGGCTTCAGAAAGTTCCATTTCACAGTTATTGAAACAGATAGAAACATATATATAGAAACATAGAATGACGGCAGAAGACCAAATGGCCCATCCAGTCTGCCCAGCAAGCTACGCACTTTATCCATTTTTTTATATCCCTTTTTCTCTCCCCCACCTGTTACTATTGGCTTCCAGTACCCTCCAGCCCTAATTCCCCTCCACCCCATCACCAATGTAGAGAGCAGCACCGTATCTGCATCCAAGTGAACATCCAGCTCAGTTAGGGGTAGATAGACAGCCTTTTAGGTTTGAAGAGATAGGAAGCATTATAGTGCCTTAATTTGTTTTTTTTCCTAAAGAGTTTAATCCTTCAGGGTCAACATAGGATGTAGTTTAATGACCAGGCAGTAGGACACAAACATCCCACAGGTTCTAAGAGTTCAAGGGACAAACTTCCACTTTAGCCATCTTAAATCATAAATTAGCTTCCTGGGGCATTTATAACAAAAGCCTAGTAAACCCCCAACTCTCATGGACATTTATCCTCCCCCCAGACTTTCACATTAATGGTGGTGATGGGGGGTAGTCACAGCTGAAAGGGGCAGCAGGCGCATCACTTACCACATGCTTCAGGGGCACACAGCGACGTAGCTTCAGCACCAAGGAGTCGATAAAAACCACCGGGCTTGGGGGAGCCCCTTTCTTCCCGGGCGTCTCCTACGGAAAAGGCATTGGGGAAACAGGGTTACAGCAGCGCAATGCAAGCCCCTACCCTACCCTACAGCAAAGGCCGGCGGCGGCTGCTGCTGCTGCTGTGCTGACCTCCAGCGCGTGGCGCTTCTCTCCGGCCGGGGAACGTTCCATGGCGCGCGCACACCCAGCAGGAAGGAGCCCGGATTAGCTCTGGCCGCCTCCCTCAGACGCACAAATAGACGGCGGCTCCGCGGGGGAGGGGCGAAGGCTCCGTCCTCTTAATTAATGAAGGGAGGCCTCCGCCTGCCTGCAAGTGATTGTTTAATGAGAGAGGGCTCGGGGAACTCCTCTGGAAAGCACACAACTGACCTCAGATTACCCTGCCGGTACGTGGGATTCTTTCTCTTACTCCTTGTTGAAACATTCAGATGTCAAGTATAAACGTCGGAGATGCACTATCCTGGTTTATGATCTATTCAAGGCAATGGCTTCTGCCACTTCATTCCAGATCAGACAAACAGATCGACCCAGTCCTAATTGTGCCTCATTGCTTGAATGCAGTTGAAGTTCTGATTTTCTTAGGGGACCGTGAAAGGAAACATCGGAATTACTGCTCCCTGCATGCAATGTGTCAAAAACTAGGACTCTTTGATTGACTTTAGGTGAAATGGCAACCGTGGGGCAGAGGTTCTTACTCTTAGTCCATTCCTTGAGACACACCTAACCAGTCAGACTTTCAGGATAGGCACAATGAATATCCATGAGATAGATTGGCATGCTCTGGCTCAATTATATGCAGATCTTTCTCATGCATATTCATTGTGGATTTCCTTACAACCTGACTGGCAAGATGTGTCGCCTTAGGGCAAGGTGCAGTTGCATCTGGACCTAGTTTCTATTGGGAGGCTTTAGATCCTGGGCTGCTTTTTGAACTTATATTATCATTTGTAGTCCAGTTTCTGCTAGCAGAAATCAGAGGGAGCTTGTAATGGATTCTAGTAATGCTGTATCATCAGTAGGAGCTGGGTGTCTTGGGTCACCTGCAGACCCAGAAGCTGTAACATTAAAAACCCAGTTTTAGCTAGCACAGTCGTATAAAACATTTAGAATAGACAAAAAAAAAAAAAATCAGCACTACAAGTCCCAGAATGCATTTGCAGGAAGGATGGGAAAGCCAGGGAATTGTGCAAATCATGCTCAGTCATAATCTCCTTTCTATCCTCTCCATGTATGTACAATGCTGTGTATTTCGTTGCAGTCATAACTTGGCATTTTACATTTTCATTTAACTATTTTGCACCACCTGGTGTCCATTAAGAGTACTTTTCTTCCCTTGCACTTAATGTCCTTTCAGGCCGATGAAATACCGTGCGCTGGCTACAGGGCATGGCTGAACCCGAGTGGACTTGTGTTTTGGACGCACTTCCATAATCCCCAATGCAAAATGGGGGTTAGCGGGTCCAAAACCAGGACTGGACTCCCTTGGGCTCCCATAGCAGTGTCAGATAACTCCATGGCACCCAGGGCAGACTGAGCCAGTCCTGATTGTTCTCCATTGCATGAATGGGATTTGGAGTTTCTGCTTTTCTTAGAGAAATTGGAGCAAGAGCTCCATTCAGCTGCTAGGGAGAACTTGGGACTGATGATGCTATGTTAATATCTTATTGCACCTTTGTGACCTCTGTCCTTTTCCTAGTAAGAAAGAAATCAGGACTACATATCCCAGAATACCGAGAGAAGGAAATGATATCCCCTCCCAAAATGCACAAGACCTGTGAAGGATTGTCCGCTGAGGTGAGTTGGCCGTGACATAAACCAATAGACAAAGTTTGTTGCAATAAAACAAGTGATATCAGTTGTTCCTACTCAATGAGAATTGAATAGCTGCTAACTCACAACAAGTACTTGCCAGGTTCTTATGGCCTGGATTGGCCACTGTTGGAAACAGGATGCTGGGCTTGATGGACCCTTGGTCTGACCCAGTATGGCATTTTCTTATGTTCTTATGTTAATAATGTTTTTATAAAAAAAGAAAAAAGAGACTAAATCAAGACCTTTGATTGAAATTACTGGTTACAAAATTTGCGGTCAATTAGACCTCTTTTTTTTGCCAGTTCTGAGGTCTTTGTCTCTTAATTAAAAAATATTTTTGGAAAAATTATTCATAATAAAGTATAATAAAGCATAATTTTTAACAGAGATCCAGAACATAAGATAACTTATGTAAGTTGTCACAGTTAGTTCTTGTATATAATTTGAATTGGACACTAGCTGGCCCCTTTTTTCACATTTTGGTATATTATAGGGATGGCACACTCTTGGCAGAGCGCCTTCAGCTACTCCCATGAATATGTGACCAACTTACTCAACACTACGTCTTTGTTTTCCAATACCACATTAAAAACGACATCCAGTTCTTGGTCAGAATTATTAACATTATCAAAACGTATTACAAGGAGCGAATTACACGGAGCAACTCTAGTAGAATACTGTAAGCAAGAGAAGATTCCTAGAGGCTTAAGAATCCAGAAAGAGCCTAAATTGTTCACTGATGACACAACATTTCTCGAGCATTGGAATTCCATTCTTAATAAATGCTCGTTAGATCTGATGATCTTAATTATAGAATCTTCTCAAAATTTATGTAATCAACTCAAGATATAATTGGATGAAAAATTAGTAGCAACCAAGGCAGAAATGGAAGCCGAACAATTTGAAACTAGTCTGTCTGATTTGCAAAAAAGTGTTGATAATTTTAAGAAAGAATTTATATTCTCTAAGATATCTAAATTCTTTAGAGATGAACAAGACTATAAGCGGGGAAGTATATATAACTGGATGTTACCCAAAGATAAAAGAGGAAGGTTGTTTTCAATGCATCTTCGAGCAGTTGATCAGACGAGGAAGAAACAGAATGTACAACTGACAACAATGATTTTTTAGGGAACAACATACACAGTACAAAAAAAGGAAAAACAGGATGGAAAGATCAACAGAAGACATCGACATTGAATATTTGGACGAGATCCAGGGGGACAGCCAGAGGGAAGAGAAAGTGATAATTAATCTATCTAATAACCCCCTCACAGAAGAAGAAGAAAAGGTTCTAAATTTTGGACTTTCTTTTGTTCCGACAGAAAGACATAATTCATTTCAGTTTAGAATCAATCTACAGCGTTTCATCAGAAAATTAATATTAAAAAACTTTTTTCAACATGACACAATTACAAAAGACATGAGTGTTATCAGTAATCCTTCGTCTTGGATACCAACAGGTTCCATTCATCCTTTGATTGACACTTTTCACCGATTAGTTCTTAAAGAAGTACAGATATTGGAAGATAAGAATGAGAAATATATGGACAATTTAGATCAAAAATCTCGCTCAGTACTTCGCTCTATGTCAAATAATTCTAAATATATAATAAAACCAGCAGACAAAGGTGGCTCTGTCGTTGTAATGAACAAAGAAGATTACATCAATTAAATTAATCGACAAATAGAAGACAAGACCATTTACTGTAAATTGTCCAAAAATCCAACAGAGGAATTACAGAAAATTATAAAAAAACATACCGATCAGGCAAAAGAAAGAGGATTTCTGACTCAGAAAGAATATAATTTCTTGAATCCTAAGCACCCAAAGGTACCAACTATATACATTCTCCCCAAAGTGCATAAGACCCTTGTGAATCCTCCTGGGCGACCCATCATTTCTTCAAATGAATCCTTCTTGGAACCACTGTCTCATATACACACATACATACTCTTATACACACCCACAAGCTCTCTCACACACAGACACACTCTCAGGCTCTAAGACCCTCTCTCTCCCTCCCACCCCCTCACACACACACTGTCACATATACACACACATACATACTCTTATACACACCCACAAGCTCTCTCACACACACAGACACACTCTCAGGCTCTAAGACCCTCTCTCTCCTCCCACCCCCCTCACACACACACTGTCACATATACACACACATACATACTCTTATACACACCCACAAGCTCTCTCACACACACAGACACACTCTCAGGCTCTAAGACCCTCTCTCTCCCTCCCACCCCCCCTCACACACACACTGTCACATATACACACACATACATACTCTTATACACACCCACAAGCTCTCTCACACACACAGACACACTCTCAGGCTCTAAGACCCTCTCTCTCCCTCCCACCCCCCTCACACACACACTGTCACATATACACACACATACATACTCTTAATCACACCCACAAGCTCTTACTCCCCCAGATTCTCTCTCTCACACCCACCCAGGCAAGCTCCCATTCCTTCTCACACCACTCTCCCCTCCCATTCATTCATCCACACATCCCGATAGCGCCCAGACCTTTTTCTTTAGCCACCTCGTCCTCCTCCTCTCTTGGGTCGCCAGTCTTGCGGCAGCAGAAGGTGACGAGTTGCGTTTCTCCCGGCGTCACCTCCTGCTATGGCGAGACCCGTGGCAGCAGGAGATGACGTCGAGGAAAAATGCGACTCGTGCTGCCCGCGGCTGCCACTGAGCGGATTGGGCAGGGGGTCTGGTTAATCCCTGGCCCCATCCTATGTCTGACTTTGGAGGCCGGGTGAGATGGTGGCTGTGGTGCGGGTGTTTTGGAGGGACACTTACTGCCGCCTCGCCCTGCCTCATGATAGCAGCGCCCCTGGCTGCGCATCACCACTTCTCCTTAGGGACGCGCTGCTGTATTTGAACATTTTGGCAGGCGCCTGAAAGGTCTGGTACACCTTAACGAAGAAATGAGACAAAGCGAAAAAAAGCTAATAAATGGAAAAGCAAAATGAAGCAAGATTGTTTTTTTTTCCTATGCACACCCTCTGCTGCTCATTCCTGTCCGTCCGCTTGCCGGCAGTGAATCAGCCTTCTGGGCTGCAATCGATTCTGTGCATCCTCTTCTCCACGGGGACACGGGGGCCCTTGCTGGAGGAGCTCATCTGGCGAAGTGCTGCCGACACAGAAGCCACATCAAAGCCGGCACAATGATCTGGAGCGGGAGGATCTCTGCTCTCAGCATCCTGGGGGTGAGTAATAGATTTCCTGAGGGCAGGCGCAGCACCTTGCTGGCTTTTCTGACTCTCACGCAGGCGTCAGGTGCAGGGACGCCGCCGGCTATAAAGGGGGCACGGGCCAGAACCGACCCAGCATCGGAGCTTCAGGGCACTGTTAAGCCTTGCAGGGGAGGAAAGAGGTTTCTTGTTCTTAGGGAAATGTCCGTGGGGGGCAAGGTGAAGCCGGCCTGCGGCTCCAGAGACGTTTTCGACTTGGTGGTGACCCCGGGCCGGATTCCGCCGTTCTTTATCCCGTCCCTGGACGTGCAGGAAAGCCAGCGTTTCTTCAGCCAGGAGAAAGTGCTGTCGTGGCGGTCCCACAGCTGGCACAGCTGCGACGAGTGCCAGAAGGACCGCAGAGCCAGGGGAAGCACGTCGGGTGCCCTGGAAAGGCAGGGCCGCGGTGGCGGAGGCTCCGGTGTGCAGGACGCTTCTGATCCGGTGACCCGGGCAGCCCTCTCCCTGTCGCACCTGGCAAAGGTCACCACACCTTATGGCTTCGTCACCCTGGCAGAAAGCCCCCATGTGACCAACCAAGAGTCCCTGTTTTTTCACCTGGACTTAGCCTCTCCCGAGTGTCCTGGAGCAAGGGCGTCGTCCACCCATGGCCAGGACGCCACGCTGCACAGAGATCGGGGCCCTCGGGAAGCTGCCAGCGACCTGTCCTTACAACCCGAAGGCTTCTTAAACAATTCCAGGCGGCCGAGCGCTACCCAGAGGACCGACCGTGCCAGATCAAGCAACGGCCAGGAAACCAACGAAGCTCCCCAGGGTCCTGCAAAATCCCTCCTGCCCAGAGAGAGCGCCAACCCTTTCCAGCTGACCCAACCCGTCCAAACGAAGGTCTCGGAGAGGAAAGGAAAATCCACATCCGAAGGGGTCACCTACCGAAGGGGCAAGGCCCTCCCAGAACTGCACGTGGAAAAGCCGGCTGGCAACCTCTTCCAAACTCTCCTGAAGAAGCATTTCTCTCATCTCAAGAACCTGACATCTGGCAACTTGCCACCCGGTCACGGCGTCTGAAGGGCCCAGGAGACTCGAGAAGTAAACCCGCAGCCCCCAGGAACCTGCCATTAGCCACCTCTCAGGCCCGTGTCCAGAACATGCTGGCCACCCCAACGCCAAGCCCAAGACATGGCCAAAAGTGCAAGTATTTAAAATGTTCACAGGCTTCCTGTCTCCCAATGTGACTTTTATCAGTGGGTTTCAAGGTTTCCCCTTTTTGAAGAGAAAACCATGACAATTGTTGAATTGCATTTCAGGTTTTTAAAGAGATTTTGCACTGAGCTCAGCTCTGTAAAGCCGATCAGAAATACACTGCTAGTCCAATAAAAGGGTCTTACTTATGACTTGTTTGTTGACCTTTTATTTTCATATATTCAGATTACCAAGGTAATCAAACACCTTTATTGAAATCATCTCCCTAACACTGGAAGGCCCTGGTAGGATCATATTAAGGTAAAGTTAAAGTGATGTGATGTGCTGCAAGGCTTGGAGGGAAGGGCTGTGAAGCTGCCCAGTCTGGCTGGGTTCCCTCACCCATCTCCCCCTGTCTGACCTTGGGAAGGTCACTTAACCTCTGATGCACTGCAAGCTCCCTTTACCATGGGAATGCAGCTGCACAAACTGAATTACGATTGCAACCATCTTTATCCAAAAAGTGAGTTCTGTGCAGATGTGAAGTGAGTGCTGATTTAAATTCCTGGCATTATATTACCTTTGTCTTGCCTGTAATATTCTGTATTAAGGAATGCATTGCAATACTTTTGGAGGAAACGAGATGCTTCGGTTTGCTGTCTCAGAAGAATTCAAGGCTTCGGCTGTCAGAGCTGACCATTCAGAAATGAGTATGGCGGCCAGGGTCAGGAGGAGCACCTTAGTGCTAAGGAGCAGGGTTGAAATCCTGCTTCTCCCACTGATGTGCCTTGTAACCTGGGGCCAGCCACTCGTATCTGCCCTTACCTCCTATAGATCGATGTACTGAGCTGCCTCGGCTATGCACACACGCAGGCGCACGCACATTTATCGTGCATACAAATCGGTGCTCTTCTGTGCAAATCCCCTATTGATCGAGGCATTAGCTATTACTGCCCGATGCAGAGAGCGGCCGCAGCTTAAGCCATGTTTTCCTTATGCTGGTCAGAGGTGGATTAAAGTTTCTGTGGCTAGTGTTAGTCTGTGGGGCTGAACTCGGAGTTCCTAGTGTGGGGATTTAGGTTTCATGCATAGAAAATATGCTTTCTGTGCAAATCATGTTTTCAGCATAGAAATCGTTTGATGTGTTAAGCTTATTTTTCTGCACACATTTTTGGGATAGTGTGGGGTTTTTTTAAATCTCTCGATGCATTAGCATATCATTAGCTTACTGCATTGGGAGTTAACTCGTTGTTTTAGTGGGTGAGTAAAGAAAAGGTGCACAATTTCCCTCAGATTGGATGGAAAGCTCTTTGGGGAAGGAACTTATCTTACCTGAATACTTCTCACCATTGCGCTGTTCACATCCAGTGGCCCCATAAAACTGGTAGGTATTATTGCTCTGCGTGTGCCCGCTAATACCCCGTATACTGTAGGGATGTGCATTCGTTGGAAATGAAACAGGAAATTGTAATAATCTCCCCATTTTGTTTCATTTCATTTTTAAAGTAAAATGAAAGAAATGCAAACAAATGTGTATTTGCTTCATGTAATAATAAAAAGAAAAAGGCCGTCCCTGCTGCCTAAATCAGTTCCCCACTCCAAACCTTTTATTCTTTTGTTGAAGATTTCTCTATAGGGCAGGGGGGATTCTGGGTCACTGCTGCCCTCACAGCTGCTACTGTTGCAAATGGCACTGGCAGACCGAGGCTGAACAGCAGAAACTTACACTGGCACCAGCCTCAATCTGCCAGCGCCATTTGTAATAGCAGCAGCAGGGCAGGAGCAACTGGGGACTGCCTCCTGCCCCCTGGGGAAATGCTCACCAGGAGGGTTGGGGTAGGAGATGGGGGGGAGGGCAGTGTGTGGGGTCAGGAGGGGGAGGGGGTAACTGGGGACTGCCTCCTGCCCCCTGGGGAAATGCTCACCAGGAGGGTTGGGGTAGGAGATGGGGGGGAGGGCAGTGCGTGGGGTCAGGAGGGGGAGGGGGGTAACTGGGGACTGCCTCCTGCCCCCTGGGGAAATGCTCACCAGGAGGGTTGGGGTAGGAGATGGGGGGGAGGGCAGTGCGTGGGGTCAGGAGGGGGAGGGGGTACTGGGGACTGCCTCCTGCCCCCTGGGGAAATGCTCACCAGGAGGGTTGGGGTAGGAGATGGGGGGGGGGGGCAGTGTGGTGGGGTCAGGAGGGGGAGGGGGTAACTGGGGACTGCCTCCTGCCCCCTGGGGAAATGCTCACCAGGAGGGTTGGGGTAGGAGATGGGGGGGGAGGGCAGTGCATGGGGTCAGGAGGAGGAGGGGGTAACTGGGGACTGCCTCCTGCCCCCTGGGGAAATGCTCACCAGGAGGGTTGGGGTAGGAGATGGGGGGGAGGGCAGTGCGTGGGGTCAGGAGGGGGAGGGGGTAACTGGGGACTGCCTCCTGCCCCATGGGGAAATGCTCACCAGGAGGGTTGGGGTAGGAGATGGGAGGGAGGGCAGTGCGAGGGCTCAGGAGGAGGAGGGGATATTGTTTGCTGGAAATCTGACATCGTTTAGTTTTTGTTTCCTTTAAATTGTGTTTCTTTTTATTCTTTCATTTAAAAAAAATCACACCCCCCCCCCAAAAAAAAACCAAACAAACAAATGAAAAAGAAAAACAATGTCTGCACATACTTGACCTGTCCTGCGAATGTCCGAGACTTTGCTTCTGGATTGTTTTGGAGCGGGACTGTTAATCAGTGATGGAAAAGAACATTCACTCTTTCTGATGAAAGTGAAACAGGCATCTGAGATCCAGCAGTTAAGCTCTTTATTAAGAACAAGCTTCCTTTCAGGAGATTTTCGAGGTCAGCTGTGTAGTCAGGAATCTACAGACAACCCTAAAATATTAATACTAAAAATGAAATTGCAGGGGTTCATGGTCTTCTCTAAGTGCGTTCGGTGGCTTAGTTGTTTCGGATGAACCGAATGTGCCTGACTCTGGTCTCGCCGCTGCTCTAGTGATTGCACTGCAGTAACCAGGGTCTTCTCTTTCCCAATGCATGAGTGAGGCATCTCTCACCTGCTGCTCTTCCATCCACATCTGGAGGGCATTATCCGGCTAGGGAGGAAGGAGACTGGGGGAGAGGATAGAAGGGGACCGTGTTGTTCTGTATTGCCACTGTCTGGGCACCCATGGTGGCTCTGAGGATTGAATGACAGATTGACTTCTTTAATCCACTCTTTTTCCCTTTCCCTTCCTATGGAAATTATCTCTGCTGGATGAGGAGGCCCTATGAGGTAAAAGGCCAGTTTATTAACTGGTCATGCTGGTGGCGAGGCCTGTGCATTACCGGTGGCTCACGACTGCTCAGAATACGCCCGAGGTCCCCTGATTGTTTCATGCTTGGCAACTGCGGAATGGAAATGGCATGGAAAGCTCAGGATGGCATATGCTATCTGGTAGCTCGCACCGTACCCTAGATGGCATCAGCACCCGAAAACAGAACCTATCCTGGGCTTTGTCTGACAGTTCCCCTCTTCAGGAACAGAGCTTGCGAAGCAAGACGCATCAGCACTCCCGTTTTAGAGCCTGCACTCGAGGCTGCTTGCCAGACTTCATTTCAGCTAATAACTAAACCCGAGGATGTTTCCTTGCAGTGCGTAATACCTCAGTGCTGCTGCCTCTTCTCTTGTTAGGTGCCGGGCTGGGCTGTAACGTCTGGAGACGAGCAGCCTGATCCTTGAAGTGCATGAAGTCTCTCTGGCTTGCTTTTCTCATTACTGTGAAGAGCCCTCCTCTGCTCGCCTCCTCCTGGGTGAGTCAGGATACAGTCAGGCACCGATAAAACCAAACACCAGAGAGCACTCCAGAGAGACAACTCAGCTTCCTTCAAAGAGGATGACTAAGCCGGCAGGAGAAGGGGGAGAGGAGAAGGGGGGGGGGGGGGGGGGGGAGAAGGCCCCTGTGTGAGGCATGAAGCATCATCCTGGCTCTGGTTTAACTTGACAAAACTTTCAGGAGGGAGTAATTCACTCTTCCAAATAAAATCAATCCCAGATCAGACAAAACCAGAAAGTAAAGTCAAACGCTTGTATCAGTTTCACAGAGAACCACAGAAAGGGACAGCAAAGCAGATAAAAACCTTCCAGCCTGAGTTCCCTGCCTTTTGCAGAATGGTAGAGCCCACCCTTCAGCTAAACATAGAAACATAGGACAGGATGGCAGATAAAGGCCTTGTGACCCATCCAGCCTGCCATTCAGGTCTGCTGCTCAGCTCTAGTCCCTTCCTCTCTGCTTGTCTCATGCAGGGAGGCTCTTCCATGCATCCCTCATACTTCCTGTAAATTTCTCAGAGTCTATCCCCTTTCACACTCATCCCATGACCCCTCGTTCTGTTCATTTATTTATAAAATTTACACCCCCCTGTCCACCATTCTAGGTGGTTAACAATAAACATCCATAATTTAGATCGTGCACATGTTAGATAATCAATACTCACTATATGTGCTCAAAACAATGAGTCATAGAATAATCGGAATAATTTCACAAAAGGCTCTGGAGTCTCTTATGACTCCTAGTGCCCACCTCTTTAACAAGACAAAAACATTTTTAAAAGGCCAGAGGAAGGGTTTCATATATTAGAGTGTTAGACCCCCATGGGTGAACTCATTCCGTGCATAATCATTAACTAAACCTCCTCCATCCAATATTTTAAGCAATTGTCACATACACCATAGGTGAAACTGCATATTTTTCTTTTACATATTTTTTGTGCCAAAATTTGTTTAAAAAAGCTTATTCAATATCCCGACTTATCTGGTATGATTGAAAAAACCCGACGCAGCCGCGTTTCTGGTCCACGAGCAGGACCTTTCTTCAGGGGATGTTCTCCTATTCAGTAATCCGTCGTGGTACCAAAATAGCTGTGGGTAATCCAAACAAAATGTGTACAATTTCTTCCAGGCGCGATTAGCGCTCCTCCACCATTAAACGCTACTAACTAACAGATCCTGCTTTTAACCTTAGGGGCAGATTTTAAAAAGTTGCGCGAGCGCGTACTTTTGTTCGCACAGCAGGCGCAAACAAAAGTACGCCTGATTTTATAAGATACGCGCGTAGCCGCGCGTATCTTATAAAATCTGGGGTCGGCGCACGCAGGCTGCGCAAAATCGGCAGCCTGCGCGCGCCGAGCCATGCAGCCTGCCTCCATTCCCTCCAAGGCCGCTCCGATTTCGGAGCGGCCTCGGAGGGAACTTTCCTTCGCCCTCCCCGCACCTTCCCCTCCCTTCCCCTACCTAACCCACCCCCCCGGCCCTATCTAACCCCCCCCCTTACCTTTGTCGCCAAAGTTACGCCTGTCGGCCGGGTGCCCCGCTCCATGGTCCGGTCCTGGGGGCTGTTCCGGAGGCTGTGGCCACGCCCCCAGAACGCCCCCGGGCTGAAACCACGCCCACATCGCCGCCCCCGAAACGCCGCGCCCCGCCCCCTAAAACGGATTTACGCGCGCGGGCCTTTGAAAATCCGCCCCTTAGTGAACGAATGGCTCAAGGACCAATCCCAACGTTCGCTGCTGTGACGTCATGACGTACAAATCAAATTAATGAAACCCAATCGAGCACCTCATTCAAACCCTGAGGAGCTTGCGTCTTCAAAGTAAATATCCAAAATGCCTCACGTCTATTAAGCAAACCTTCCCGGTCTCCCCCTCTTGTCGACAGTGGCACGTGATCGATCACGGTCCATCTCAATTCACTGTAAATGTGACCTCGCTGCACACAATGGGTCACTATCGGTGCTGTCAATGTAGATGTATTAAGTTAGGATTTGTGCTCATTCAATCTTATTCTAATCTTGCGGGTAGTTCTACCGACATATACACGAGGGCAAGGGCAAATAATGACATAGATCACACGATCTGAACTGCATGTTGTATTGTGCTTACGATAAACTTGATATCCTGTAGATGGTTTCTTCCAAACATATCCATCTATGCTGTTAGCACAATGGGAACACTGTCCACACTGATGATGTCCTTCTATTAAAACCTGGGAATGCAGCAAGCATTGAGCATGAACAAGTTTGTCTTTGATGTTGGCCCCACGAGTTGTAACAATAAGCGGTGTCTCCTTAAAAATGTCATGAAGTGCTAGCACATGCCAATGACGGCGTATTGATGAAGCAATCACATTTGTAGCAACCGACTGTTTTAATACACAAACAAGCTGTGGATCCTGTTTGGTGGGTTTGTACTGCAGCAAACTCTGCCTATCTGAATATCTTGCCCTTTTGTAAGCCCTTTTAATTGCAGATTTCGGGTACCCGCGTTCTGAAAATCTGTCTCGCAATATGGAAGCTTGAATCTCAAAGTCCATCATTGTAGAACAAATACGTTTTGCGTGAAAAAATTGGCTTACAGGTAGCCCACACTTAAAGGAATGAGGGTGATGATTATGAAATCTCAACAAATTATTTTTGTCCGTGGGCTTACGGTACATGGTGGTTCTGAATGTACCCTGTTCTAAACAGATCAAAACATCTAGAAATGCAATCTGAGATTCTGATTGCTGCATCGTAAACTTCAAATGAGGATTCTGCTTATTTATCCAATCAAAAAACATCCCCAATCGTCTTTGGGGGTACCCGAAATCTGCAATTAAAAGGGCTTACAAAAGGGCAAAATATTCAGATAGGCAATTATGGATATTTATTTATAATTTATAATAATTTAATTCTTGTTCTCTGCTCTATCTAAGTTCTAAGTTCTTACGAAGTTAGCCCTGTTATCTGTACCCTCTTGTTTGATGTAATTTCCAACTTTGGTTCTATGTAAACCGACGCGGTATGTACTAGTACAGGAACATCGGTATATAAAAGCCGTTAAATAAATAAATAAATACATTTTCGGTTTTCTCTTTTTTTGTTGTTTTAGTGCAAATTAAAATGTTTTTGGCGGTGTTTGCTTATCTGTTCTGAGGTGTGATATGCTTTCGCTATGTATGTGCCTGCAGTTCCAGTTATAGTAGCAAAATATGTGGTATCCTGCCATCAGGCCAGAAACGAAACCTGACAAGGGATAGCGTGGCACTACATCAGAACAAGAGACATGTCCCCGATGCTGTACGTTCTGCAACCTCTACCTTTACTTGACTTATTACCGTTTAGAAATCTTTTCTCTTTCTTGACCTACCTTTTTATTTTAACGATTCTGTATATTACTTTTGACAGCACATGTAAAATTTGTCATGCCAATAAAGTTATCCGAATCTGAATCTTATTTTCTGCCTCTTGCTGCCCTCTCCTGGAAGAACCAGCTCACTGCATGTACTGAGATCCTGTTTGAGTGAAAGGAAGGAGAAGCTTCCTCAATATTAGTTAAAGTAGTGGGGTTGCTGTGTTAGTGCACTTTGTTTCTATGTTAATTGTCAGTCCAGGGACAATACAAACCAGCACCAAAATTTGTTGTCCTTCCTGCACCCTATAATTTTATTTTCATTGTTATTACTGTTTTGTAAACTATTTCTCTTTTTATTTTAAATCACTTTGAGGGCGATTTTCAAACAACCCATGTAAAGAAGTTGGCAAGCACGCCTGTAAATTACACCAGTTCTCATAGTGGACTTAGGCGCGTAAATCTGCTTTGAAATTAGGCCCAGCAAAACTGCCAAGTTACACCTGCTGTTTGATTTGCACAAAGGTTTCCTGAAAAATTAGGCGCATGCTGCTGAAGTTTATTGATCATGCAGATAAGTCCAAAGCGCTCCCTAACTCAGCCCATGAACGCCACTCTTCAATCCAGGTAAACTTCCAGGTTCACAGTCATTTGGTTCAGTTAGACACAAGAACATGCCATACTGGGTCAGACCAAGGGTCCATCAAGCCCAGCATCCTGTTTCCAACAGTGGCCAATCCAGGCCATAAGAACCTGGCAAGTACCCAAAAACTAAGTCTATCCCATGTAACCATTGCTAATGGCAGTGGCTATTCTCTAAGTGAACTTAATAGCAGGTAATGGACTTCTCCTCCAAAAACTTATCCAATCCTTTTTTAAACACAGCTATACTAACTGCACAAACCACATTCTCTGGCAACAAATTCCAGAGTTTAATTGTGCGTTGAGTAAAAAAGAACTTTCTCCGATTAGTTTTAAATGTGCCCCATGCTAACTTCATGGAGTGTCCCCTAGTCTTTCTACTATCCGAAAGAGTAAATAACCGATTCACATCTACCCGTTCTAGACCTCTCATGATTTTAAACACCTCTATCATATCCCCCCTCAGTCGTCTCTTCTCCAAGCTGAAAAGTCCTAACCTCTTTAGTCTTTCCTCATAGGGAAGCTGTTCCATTCCCCTTATCATTTTGGTAGCCCTTCTCTGTACCTTCTCCATTGCAATTATATCTTTTTTGAGATGCGGCGACCAGAACTGTACACAGTATTCAAGGTGCGGTCTCACCATGGAGCGATACAGAGGCATTATGACATTTTCCATTTTATTCACCATTCCCTTTCTAATAATTCCCAACATTCTGTTTGCTTTTTTGACCACCACAGCACACTGAACCGACGATTTCAATATGTTATCCACTATGACACCTAGATCTTTTTTGGGTGGTAGTTCCTAATATGGAACCCAACATCGTGTAACTATAGCATGGGTTATTTTTCCCTATATGCATCACCTTGCACTTGTCCACATTAAATTTCATCTGCCATTTGGATGCCCAATTTTCCAGCCTCACAAGGTCTTCCTGCAATTTATCACAATCTGCTTGTGATTTAACTACTCTGAACAATTTTGTGTCATCTGCAAATTTGATTACCTCACTCGTCGTATTTATTTCCCGATCATTTATAAATATATTGAAAAGTAAGGGTCCCAGTACAGATCCCTGAGGCACTCCACTGCCCACTCCCTTCCACTGAGAAAATTGTCCATTTAATCCTACTCTCTGTTTCCTGTCTTTTAGCCAATTTGTAATCCACGAAAGGACATCGCCACCTATCCCATGACTTTTTACTTTTCCTAGAAGCCTCTCATGAGGAACTTTGTCAAACGCCTTCTGAAAATCCAAGTACACTACATCTACCAGTTCACCTTTATCCACATGTTTATTAACTCCTTCAAAAAAGTGAAGCAGATTTGTGAGGCAAGACTTGCCCTGGGTAAAGCCATGCTGACTTTGTTCCATTAAACCATGTCTTTCTATATGTTCTGTGATTTTGATATTTAGAACACTTTCCACTATTTTTCCTGGCACTGAAGTCAGGCTAACCGGATCGCCCCTGGAGCCCTTTTTAAATATTGGGGTTACATTTGCTATCCTCCAGTCTTCAGGTACAATGGATGATTTTAATGATAAGTTACAAATTTTTACTAATAGGTCTGAAATTTCATTTTTTAGTTCTTTCAGAACTCTGGGTTGTGTTCCATCCAGTCCAGGTGATTTACTACTCTTCAGTTTGTCAATCATGCCTACCACATCTTCTAGGTTCACCTTGATTTGGTTCAGTCCATTGAGTCATTACCCATGAAAACCTTCTCCGGAATGGGTACCTCCCCAACACCGAAGCAAAGAAATCATTTAATCTTTCCACGATGGCCTTATCTTCTCTAAGTGCCCCTTTAACCCCTCGATCATCTAATGGTCCAACTGACTCCCTCACAGGCTTTCTGCTTCGGATATATTTAAAAAAGCTTTTACTAGGGGTTTTTGCCTCTACGGCCAACTTCTTTTCAAATTCTCTCTTAGCCTGTCTTATCAATGTCTTACATTTAACTTGCCAACGCTTATCCATTATCCTATTTTTTTCTGTTGGATCCTTTTTCCAATTTTTGAATGAAGAACTTTTGGCTAAAATAGCTTCTTTTACCTCCCCTTTTAACCATGCTGGTAATCGTTTTGCCTTCTTTCCACCTTTCTTAATGTCAGTGTCATCATTCATTGCTATATACTCTAACTCTCCCATCTTATTTATTTATTTATTTAAAATATTTATATACCATTTTACCAATACAAGATTGACCAAAGCGGTTTACAATCCAGGGTCGGCGTGCGCTGAGCTGCACAGCCTGCCTCCGTTCCCTCCGAGGCCACCCCCCCGCCCCTTCCCCTCCCTTCCCCTACCTAACCCACCCCCCCGGCCCTATCTAAACCCCCCTTACCTTTGTTGCACAAGTTACGCCTGCCTAACTTGCGCGCGCTGGGCAGGCCGCTGGCGCGCCATGGTCCGGTCCAGGGGCTAGTTGATGACGCGCCGGCCGCAACACACCCCTGACACGCCCCCGATGATGCATTGCCGCGACACGCCCCCCGACATGCCCCTGACACGCCCACCCAGGAAAGCCCCGCGACTTACACGCGTCCCGGGGCTTTGCGCACGCGGGCAGCCTATGCCAGATAGGCTCAGAACGTGCAGGGTGGTTTGGGGTAGGTTTTTGGGGGTTACGCGTGTAACCTACGCGCGTATCCCTTTGAAAATCTACCCCATAATATACATGCTGTTGTGATATTTTTATTTCAAAAGACTTAGTCCTGGGGGAATTCTGCGCTACTGCGAAGTGTAGAATTTGCACAGAATTCCCCTCTGCACAGAATTGCCAAATTCTGCGCAGAAAATAGCAGAGGAGACCCCGGCATGCCGCGAACGGAGCGTATCCCACGGGACGTGCTCCGTTTGTGGCGAAGATGAAGGCCCCGGAGTGCTGTTAGCGGTGATTTGGAAGGCCCCCGTGTGCCATGAATGGAGTGTGCTCCACTGGCAGTGAAGATGCAGGGCCTCGGATGCGTCCTCCTCCTCCCCTGCCTAGGACTGAATATCACACTTTGTACCACATGGTTCAATTAATTGGACACAAAAATATCAGAAAACCATTTTATTTTTGTAAAGTAAAAAAACCCAAACATGTTTTAAATGCCAAATATATGCAAAATTATGCAAATTTGCCACAGAATTGCTACAGAATTTTGAAAAATCTGCCACAGAGTTTGCAAACTCTTGCTGCATGTCCAAGTCTGGCCAGCAGATGTCAGCACTGTGTAATTACTGGGGTTCCTTTCTTCTTGGCTGGGCGACTGATCACTGCCTCTGCATGTCTGCATGGTGACTCTTGCACGAACTTGTCTTTCCTTGATTTGGCAGCACACGTAGCTTAGATGCACAATGACCGTGGGAGAGGAGTACACCTCTATCTAAAATGTATTCTATAAAAACAGGCCTTTCATTAGCTGATGATGACATAGTTTAGGTATCTGTAAAGAAAGGGAAGCTATAATTAGAAATCTTTCGTGAAAGCAGGTGGCCTTGCCTGGGTCTTTTCCAAATCCAGCTTCCCCTGCAATTTTCATGTCTGGCACAGGGATATTCCTTCCAAACCTGAAAACACTTGTTGCATTACAATGTGAAGGAAATGGCCAGGGATGTTCGATGGTGGACCCTACCTTGTAATTACAGATCAACAGCACACACAAGGAAATGCACGTTCTATATATCGCTTACTGCTGTACTATTCCAACGGCTGGCAGGCATTCTAAAAGCCAGGATGTGCAGTCATGTCATGGTACATTCTGCCTTAATCCCTTCTACTATAGGCTTGCTGGCTCTTTAGAGATTATTATGTGCCTGGGAGGAAATACAAAATAAATGTGCACTTTTTTTTTCTCTTGCTATGCTAGATTGCTAGATTTCTGGACACTTTTTGGGCTGCTGAAAAATTAACGCCTGCTCCGGGCAGGCGTTAATTTCTGAGGATAAAAATGTTCACGTCAGGCGCACAATTTTTTTTGCATCAGGTAGAAAAGCTAATAGCCTCATATCAACATGCATTTACATGTGATGAGCTGAGCTTCACGGGGGGTTGGACACGTGTTTTGGACGCGATAATCCCCTTATAACATAAGGGGTTGTGGACACGCATCTAGAACGCACATCCAACCACAGGTCAACCAGTGTGCTCGGCTGAACGCACTGTATTGCATCAGCCTGTACGTGCTGTGACAGCAAGTACCAGAGGTTAATTCTGAATTGTGTGAAGAAATATTTCCTTGTATTTGTTGTAAACCTGCCCCCTGATAGTTTCATTAGGTGGCTTCTAGTTCTCACAATGACTGAACAGTCACAGCCTCCACAGCTCCCCCTTGTGGGAGACTATAGGGTAGAGTCTCTAGAGCAGCGATTCTCAATCGGTGTGTCGCCAAGCACCGGCAGATGTGTCACGGCTTTCCAGTGTAACGCTGCCCCCCAATTGCGCTTCCCTCTGTTTCCTTCATCAAGGCAAGATGTACATATTCTTCCACTAAAACTGCTGCCGTTCCGTCCGGGCAAGATGGCAGCAATTAATGGAAGCTGGTAACATCAGCAGCATGGCCTTTTCTTCTTCTTGCCCCCACGGCCCGGAACAGGAAGTGATGTATAGTGGGGCAAGCAGGAAGAAGAGAAGACCATGCTGCATAAAGTAGTAGCAGAAGTGTGAGCCCAGACAAAATGAAGCACAGCCTGTGATCAGCAACAAGAGAAAGAGCAGATTTAGCCCCCACAACCAATGGGATTCTTCATTCTTGAGCTGCGGGGGCTGGAGGAGGAGGCTATGCAGTTTCCATTTGTGCTTGGGGGGGGGGGTTGTGAGTAAGAGCAAGCCAGAGGGAGCGTGTGTATGTGTGATTGACAGCATGCATGTAGTTAAGAGAGTGCGTGTTTGTGCATGTGTGATTAACAGTATATGTGTCTAAGTGAGAGAGCATGTATGTCATTGAGAGCATGTGTGTAAGTAAGAGAACATGTGTGTAATTTAGTGAGAAACAGGTCAGGGAGGTGACATGTTTGTGTGAGATAGAAATAGGCTGGTCAGGGAGATGACTGGTATGTATACGTGTGAGAGAGCTAGACTGGTCAATTTGATGGCTGTGTGTGAGGGACACAGAGACTGGTCAGGGAAGTGATGTGTGAGGGAGACAGACTGGTCAGGGAGGTGACTGGTATGTGTATATAGGAGATAGAGACTGGTCAGGGAGGTGATTGGTGTGTGTGAGACAGAGAGAGACTGGTCTGGGAGTGATTGTGTGTGAGGGAGAGAGAGAAACTGGTTGGGGAGGTCAGTGGTGTGTGAGAGAGACTAGTTGTGGTTATAATTGGTGTGTGTGTGTGTGTGAGAGAGACTGCTTGTGGGCCCTAAGGAAGAGGACGGTGAAACAGAGCTTCAGCATCCACTGCTGCTTCTGGTGAGTGCTTTTGGCCTGCAAGGTAAAGGAGTAGGAGAGTTGCTGGAGAGGGTAAGTAAAGGTGGCTTAAGTTTATTTTTCTTGAATGACTGCTGTTTTAATTATTGGGTATTATGTGATGTGTCTGCTGTTTTGAAATATTTTATTGATATTTGGACAATTTTCAATAATGTTTATGTTGTGATCCTGCTCGCGACAGGGCCACGAGCAGGCTCTTACCTCTACAGCCAGGTCGTCATCGTGCCACGCTGGACTTCACACATGTGGCAGGAGCCACCTCCGGACCACCTGTCTTGCCCTCTTCACTGCGGCAGGAGCCGTGGACTTCGGCGTCCTCTTCGTGGCAGGGACGCCATCTTGCTCTGCCTCCCACGTCGGGGACTGCACAGCCCAGCTCCGGCTCCTCCCTGCTTCAGCGTCTGCAGGGCCGCTGTCCAGGGTCCTGCAGACTTCCTCTTCCTGCTCCTAAGGGGCAGGCCTGCGGCTCTCTTCCCTACTTATAAGGCCAGCCAGATGTGGCCCCCTGGAGACTCCTCCCTGGGCGTTGTTCTTCAAGCCCTACAAAGGGCTCCTTGCTCATTTGGTCTTTGCTTCAGCAAGGGGCTTAGTCCTCCCAAGGACTCCTCGTCTCCAGCTCTTGCCTGGCATCTCTGATCTTCATCCATGGATCTTCTTTGATGCTCTGTTCCAGTCCTGATGCTCCGTTCCAGTCCTATTGTTCCGTTCCAGTGTTGATGTTCTGATGTCTCGTTCTGGTCCTGATGCTCCAAGTCCTGAACTACCCTTGCCTCCAGAGCTTCCTTGCTTTTAATGCGAGTTCCAAGTTCCATGTTTTATCTGCTCCCGAATCCAGTCCTGACTCTGGAGGATCCTAGGGGTTGATTCACTCCTGTGCCATGAGACTTCCCGAGCCTGTCCCCACATGGTCCGCGACCAGCCATCGGGCTGTGTAGGGCACGTTGGGGACAGCGTGGTCCACGACTAGCCTCTGGGTTGTGTAGGGCACCTGAGGGCCTTGCTCGCCCTCTTTGTATCTTTGTCCAAGCCTTAAGGACTTTCCTGTCTTCTCCAAGTCTTCAAGTACTTTCCTCGCCTGTTCCAAGTCTTGAAAGGACTTTCCTCGTCTACTCCAAGTCTCCAAGGACTTTCCCCTTCTACTCCAAGTCTTCACGCCTGCTCCAAGTCTTCAAGGACTTTCCTCGCCTGTTCCAAGTCTTCAAGGACTTTCCTCGCCTGTTCCAAGTCTTGAAAGGACTTTCCTTGTCTACTCTAAGACCACTACAGCTTCTTCAGAATACCGCTGCCAGAATCTTAACGGGGAAAAGAAAATCTGAACACATCTCCCCTGTGCTCAACCAACTACAATGGCTCACAATTGAGAAAAGAATCGAATTCAAAGTCCTCTCAATACTGCAGAAAGCAATTTACAAAGCAGATTACTCTGCTCTTGATGACGTCATACATATCCACCAATCCCTACGCACTACAAGAACAACTAGTAAAATACAACTTGTGATTCCATCTCTCCCTCTCGCCAAACTCTCTTCCACCAGAAATAGAGCCATTTCCATCATCGGCCCAAAATTATGGAACTCACTTCCTCAGTACCTCGCTGGTCAAGAAAACCCTAAATCTTTTAAAAAAGAACTAAAATCTTGGCTACTAAGCCAATCTCTTACTGACAGATCGGACTTTTGATCTCATAACTATCAGTCTACCGATAGGACAATTTATTTATGTTTTTCAGTATACCTTACTTGTAATATATCCTGCTGTTTGTTAGACTAATTTTATGTCTGTTTCTCAGTCTGATTAATGTAATCTGTCAAATTTAAATGTAACTGGTTTGTTATAATGTAAACCGGAGTGAAGGCAACTCTGCTATACCTCGGTATATAAAAATGCTAAATAAATAAATAAATAAATACTCAAAGTCTTTGAGGACTTTCCTTGTCTACTCTAAGTCTCCAAGGACTTCCCCGTCTACTCCAAGTCTTCACACCTGCTCCAAGTCTTCAAGGACTTTCCTTGCCTGTGCTAGCCTCCCAGACTTGGACTGGTTTCACCACAAGGGCATACACTCTCCTCGTCCCGCACTGGAGAGCTCCCAGTAGCGCTCCGTCCCATTGCAGCGCAATAGTTTAATTGTTGGATGTTATTCTGTTCATCTGCTGTTTTGTAACATTTATTAGTATAGCTTTACAATTATTTCTGTGTGAGGATCTATAACAGCTTGGCTTATTCTGTTTTCCTAATAGGAGGTGTATTAATATTTACAGCCTGGTTTAATATTTGTAGTGTTGCCTTTTCATAGATAGGTAGGGGTGTTACTGTTTGAGTGTGTCCCATAATACAGGTGTAACTTTGTGGGGGTTAGTTTGTGTGCATTATTGCAGATCCTGGGACTATGTTAGGTGCTATATTTCTCTTTCCATTTCTCCTGGTTCGCACTGCATGCAGAGTGGCTGTTTCCATTCTAGTTTCTGTCTCCGTATTTATAATTTGTGGTCTTTTTATACTTGAAGGTCAGTTCTAGGTGTGTGACCGAGGTGAGGTATTTTACTAGCATGTAGGCATTTGTATCAATCTTATTTGTTGTGTTTTCTCAATAGGATATGCATTAGTGGTAAATTACCGTCTTTTCATAAGGAAGGCTATTATGCCTGGTAGTAAAGGGAGTTGTAGGGTAATGCCCTAGTTTTACTCTGCACCCATTGTTGGGTCGAGGGGTTCCTGAGGATGCAGATGTATATTTACATTTAGCCCGTGACGAGAACCATGTCAGGTGAGTTCCGATAAAAGAAGGTTAAGAACCAATGCCCTAGAGTATATAAACCCATGCCATCATTTTAGGGTGTGGACTCTTCGTTTACCCCTGCTAGGGGGCAGCATGTATTTATGCTGGCTCCTGTTTTGTTTGGGTTTCTTAGGAAAGAACCCTTGGGCCTCTAAGAATAAGGCCTGCATATGGCAAAGAAGAAAGGGTATGACAAACCAGCTGAATGACCTGATTTCATACACAGTGAAAGGGCAAGTGTGGAGAGTGCCATGTGTGACAGTATTTGCTTCTCATGATCCTGCAGTGTGAGGCCTGCCAGAGCAAGTTATTTCTAAAGGAAGCACATGAAGAGCTTTTACTGTTGAGTGTGTTTACATCACTGTTTGAGCCTTCCCCTTTAGTGGGATAGGTAGCTTTGGCTCGCAAGTATTTCCCTTGCAAGGCCTCTGTGTTATTGGGAAGTGGGAGTCTCCATAGCAAGATCGACATTGAACCATCCAGACCGATGGATTCTACAGAGACTACTGCCCTTGGTGTCCCCATCAAGACGTTTTCCAGTGCCTGTTTTTCTCTTTGGGGAAGCTGAAAGCAATCTCTAAGAACTGTTGGGGCTAACCTGCCTGAGGAAGCCACTGCATGAGGAGATACTAAATTTGGGTCCAGGCCTGAGTCTCATAATGAGGTGAGGTCCTTATCTACTCCACCCTGAGGCCCAACTTCCATTGAACTATTGGGCATTGGCGGTGTGCATAAATCACCTACTTTCCCATCCCTACTGTGATCCCTTGGGAGGAGCCATAGCTTGTTGAAAAAAGTATGAGTATGAAACGGAGTAGTTGGACTTAATGGCCCCAAAAAGCAAAGAGGTAGGCGATCTATAATAGCCGTCAGGAAAACAAAGGAAATAGATGCCTTGGTCTTTTTTCAAAATATTTATTATAGTAGAGACGTAATTTTTAAAAATGCCCGACTCAGGCCAAGTTTCGCAGCTCAACAGCTGCTGCCTCAGGGGCTATAAAAAACCATACAATAAATAAAATCAGTAAGTTAATAGCTTCCAGCTATCATACATATAACTTGTGAAACACAATCAGAATTATAAAATGGTGACATCTATAATTTAGCAAAAAATGTAACGTAAAAAATACTATTATTGCGTTACTTGTACAGACAGATAATTTCTTTTAACATATAATGACCAATCTTATTATCACTCTTTACCGTGAACAATCATGAATCACGAGTAAATTTGAAGTGATGTAGAAACATCAAAGAACAAAATTCTGTGAATTGGCGATGCCAAATAACTACAAAAAATGCACAAGTCATTAATGGACCATAAATAATATCTAAACTTTTTTGCAATGTTCAATTAAGATATTACATTAAAAATGTTGTTTTTTGGTTTCCCCTCCCTCCAGTTTTTTGATAACCTTGACTGGGTATATACAGTATCATTGATTATGAGAATTAATATAGTACATTTAATTTAGTACTATATGACTCCAAAGAATGTTTTAAACACTGGGCTGGTTTTAAATATGGTGTAAGTTTCATTTCTCCACTAAACTATAGAAGGTAGCTTCACTGCAAGATGGATTACAAGTTTTGTGCTAAGGAGAGGTGTTTATTTATTTATTTTTTTAGCCTTTCAATTTTGATAAGATTTTTTTTTTAAATAAAAGATTTTTAAGGAAAGGTGTTTATTTCTTTGAGCCTTCCGATTTTGATATTTTATTGGTGTCTGGAAATTTTTGATATGAGTTTTCAATTATTGGATATTCTATTCATCAGCTGTTTTGAAATAATCTGTTCTTTTTATTAGTATGGTTTTACAGCTAATGATTGTATATTTCTTGATTTGTTTTATGGGAACTGGCGATGTTTCTCTTTTTCCTTTGTTATATTGCATACAGACAGGCTGATGCAACATCAGCGCGTATAAAACATGCATCCAAACTGGGTGCACGTTTTTTTGAATGCACGCACACCCACCTGTCCTGGACGTTCGATGCAATAGCAAATGAGTTGCAGCACTAAAAGGGACACACAATGGATAATTTGCACGTCCCTAGCGCTCTGCATCGGGTGCCCAGGAGAAGTGGCTGAGCATCCAGAACAGCCTGGCCAGAGATCCCTCCCCACCACTGGCAGGGTTGTTCCTGATTGGTCCTTTTCTCACTGACACTTGTCAGTAAGAAGGACCAATCCCCTTTCAGGACAGGATTTGTCCTTTCTCTGACATTTGACAATGAATGGACCAATTGTCAGGAAGTGAAGGAGTGAATAAATTAATAACAACTCCCCGTAAAAGCAGGATTTTTTTTTGTTAAGCCCTTGAGTGGGACATAATTCTGCTTTCTGAGGTTCTTACTATTTAGTAGAGATGTGAATTGGAACCGGAATCTGATCGGTTCCGGTTCCGATCCAAATCTTAAAATTTTTATCGCCCAGCCCGATTTGAGTTTTGATTATCAGCTGCACCTGATCCGATAATCAAAAAACCCTCCCCCACCCTCCCGAACCCACAAAAAAGGTTTTAAAATTACCTGGTGGTCCAGCGGGAGCGATCTCCCGCTCTCGGGCCATCGGCTGCCACTAATAAAAATGACGCCGATGGCCCTTTGCCCTTACCATGTGACAGGGTATCCGTGCCATTGGCCGGCCCCTGTCACATGGTAGGAGCACTGGATGGCCAGCACTGGACCCCCAGGGACTTTTGGCCAGCTTGGGGGGGGCCTCCTGACCCCCACAAGACTTGCCAAAAATTCAGCGGGGGTCCGGGAGCAACCTCCTGCACTCAGGCCGTATTGCCAGTATTCAAAATGGCGCCCACGCTACCTTTGCCCTCACTATGTCACAGGGGCCAAGAATCTATGGTTCTCAGTTGGAATATATTTAACTGGTGTTCTAGTGTTGAAATCTCCAATTAATAACAGGACTTTCAGTTGAAAAAGATACATCATAATTTTACAAAAAATTTAAAAAAAAAACCCAAAACAGGACAGGATCTTAGACCGGTGATTGTACCAACACGGCTCCAAAAACTTTTCTGTTAATTAACAGAATTATTTGGCCGGTGCTGAGGTCTACTCCTCTCCTTATAAAAAATATTGATAAAGTATGTTATAAGATTCACGAATATAAATAAATTTAATTCAGATTTTAATAAAATTAGAATTCCATTAGAAATAGCAACATTGAGATTCATGACTTAATAAGGTGCCGATTACAATTCTTAACTAGTTGAATTTTGTCATGTTTAAAGGTAAACTGGTCAGTATCACCTCTCGCAGTAACTCAGCCACTTTTGGACATTTGGCTGATTGTTTATTGAGAACTTGCACAACTGACATATTGTCGCACCAAAAAATAATGTTTTTATTCTAGAGTTTGTGACCCCATGTGACTAGTGCCACCAAAATGGGAAACAGCTCAAGGAAAGTGATGTAACGTGTTAAACCATTCTGAACCCACTCCTGCTCAGTGGCCCAGGAGCCCTGCCAGTATACTCTGAAACCCCATCCTCCAGATGCATCTGAATATATACCGAGGTCTTGGTTTGATATAGGAGAGTCTTGCCAAATGGATATTCCGTTGAACTCTTCGAGGAAGGATGACCATAAATGCAAATCCTCTTTCATCGCCTGAGTGACCCTGATGCGATGTTTTGGGCATGAAACTCCTATTGTGCTTACGATTAACCTCCTCAGGAAGACTCTCCCCATTGGTAAAATGCGACATATGAAATTCAAGCTGCCTATTAGTGACTGCATTTCGACCAACGTCATCTTTTTGGCTGTCATGGCTTGCTTCAACCTGTTGTGAATGTCATGGAGTTTTTCTTGGAGTAATCTGGATCCATCTTTTTAGAGTCGAGTTCTATTCCCAGAAATCTGATTGAAGTGGCGAGTCCTGCGGTCTTGTCGTGTGCTGTTGGGACTCCGAAGTCGGATGCGATTGTATGGAATGTTCTTAGCAGTCTCGAGCAGGCAGTAGTGTTTTTGGGTCTGACGAAAAGGAAATCGTCGAGATAATGCACAATATTGTTCGTTCCTGCTTGTTGCGCTGTTACCCAATGGAAGAATGAACTGAATGCCTTGAAGATAACGCATGACACTGTGCACCCCATAGGCATACATTTGTCAAAGTAATACGCTCCTTTGAAGCAAAATCCGAGCAATGGGCATCCAACATGGGGCTTGAACCCACAACCCTGAGATTAAGAGTCTCATGCCCTACCGACTGAGCTAGAAATGTGGAAAACAGGATTTACATTCAGACAACATCCAACAAGGCATGGATATGTGCAGTCTGGGTAAACAAGCATCGGGGTAACTTGCTTGATGCGGCGGTTACTACCCTCAACCATTAAGCCTTATGCTCACACTTGATGCAACTACAACATTACTCTCTGCATCAATGACAGGGGATGGCAGGAAATTTGAAACAAACAGTTTCCAACAAGGGCCCTGAACTTGGTGGTTGATGAAACAGATAAGTATGGGAAAATAAGTGTGAGAGCTTGCTGGGCAGACTGGATGGGCCGATTGGTCTTTTTCTGCCGTCATTTCTATGTTTCCTCGTGATGATCTAAATGAATGGAAAAAAACCAGCATTATTTTCTCCTGCTATGTCTTTCTGAATTTACAACCAGTGTGCTTGTCATACCCTCAGTCATCACCACCCAGGCGTTACCTTCTGGGCCTTGGGAATGACTTATGCTTTTCCTTTCTAACTCGTAGTGAGCATCCAAAACCCAAATTCTCATGCCTGGCTGCAGATCAGGAGTTATTTCAGCAATGGGTGCTATAAAAGCGTGCTCACTAATCAGCTGAGCTATCTGTGTTTTCTCTTTAACCTTAAAGGTCTCAAGACAAGCAGCAGTATTTTAATCTCTTCCTGATAGCATCAATAACTCCTGCCATGACCTCTATCCCTTTCAAACTCAGTTTAGTACAGGGTGCTGTATGCCCATAGGCTCTAACCCCGTATGGATTATCTTCTGACTTTGAGGCTGTTTGTAAATGGACTCCAGGTTGCAAAGGGCCACCCCCATGGCATAAGGTCTGGCTCTGTAAGGTAGGATAGCAGTCGGTGAGTTTTCCAGATCCCTAAAACTTGATTGTGTAATGTGACAGGATAAGCAATCATCCTCTGCCAAGAAATTGTTTTCCCTTCTCTAGGTCTGGTGTTTAATTTCTGCAATGCCATTATGAGATGGTAAGTAGGGATGTGAATCGGTTTTCTGACGATTGAAAATATCGGAAGATATATTCAAACTCGTCAGAATTTGGGGGGGCCCCCGAACCTGATAGGAAAACCCTACAAAATTTTTCATGGGGTTCTCTTATCGTTTTGGGGGTGGGTGGGAAGAAAGGGCACTTAAAAATAAACCCCAAACCCACCCCGACCCTTTAAATTTAATTCTTTTGCATCCCCCACCCTCCCGACCTCCCCCAAAATTTTTAAAGTACCTGGTGGTCCAGCGGGGGTCCCTGGAGCAATCTCCCGCTCTCGGGCCGTTGACTGCCACTAATCAAAATGGCGCCAGTGGCCCTTTGCGCTTAGCATGTGACAGGGGCTATTGGTGCCATTGGCCGGCCCCTGTCACATGGGAGAAGCAATGGATAGCCCGTGCCTGGGACCTCCGCTGGACCACCAGTACCACCAGATACTTTAAAAAAAAATTTTTGGGGGGGGTCGGGAGGGTGGGAGATGTGAAAGAATTAAATTTAAAGGATCAGGTTTTGTTTTTTTTCCGGCATGACACAGTTGATTAAAATGGGTAAGAATTGCGGGAACAAAGATTTCCCGTGGTTTTTACCCGAACTTGATACCGGAAACGAGTCTGGTATCGATTCACATCCCTAATGGTAAGTCTGCTTTTTAAGGGAACCTGCATTATGTTTCTCAATTGCTATTAGGGGTGGATTTATCAAAATGCGGTAAGTACCGCATGTGATAGCAAAAGGGGCATGTTTTATGCTAATATAGCATTGAGCTAAGTTAGTGCAAATTGTGATACCATTTTCAGATTCTGCAATAAGTGCCAGACCTGTTGTATTTCCTGCATTCAACCACCAGGGGACCATTGCTGAGAGAGAGAGAGAGAGAGAGAGAGAGAGAGAGAGAGAGAGAGAGAGAGAGAGAGAGAGAGAGAGAGAGAGAGAGAGAGAGAGAGAGAGAGAGAGAGAGAGAGAGAGAGACTGGCCATAATGTCATGGCCCATAGGTAGGTATTTGTATCCCTAGGGTAGGCCCACCTAGTAACTCGAGGTGGGGTTTAGGTAAGAGTGTAGGGGGTTAGGAGCCACTTTGACATTCTACGTGACACCTACGAACAGAACAGTGGTCTCTTATGAAGATTTGCTGGCCTTCGGAGTGAGGAAACTCACTCCAAGATGAGATTTGGGCAAGGTTCTCTCAACCTAGCTTGATGTTACCCAGGTAGAGCGTCCATCAAGCTAGGTTGAGAGAACCTTGCCCAAATCTCATCTTGGAGTGAGTTTCCTCACTCCGAAGGCCAGCAAATCTTCATGAGACCACTGTTCTGTTCGTAGGTGTCACGTAAAATGTCAAAGTGGCTCCTAACCCCCTACACTCTTACCTAATCCCCACCTCGAGTTACTAGGTGGGCCTACCATAGGGATACAAATACCTACCTATGGGCCATGATATTATGGCCAGTCTCTCTCTCACTCTCACTCTCTGGACCTGTCAATTCACCTGAAATAGTCCTTACAGGAGACATCACAAATGGCAATGAAACCTTACCTAACACAATCCATAGAGGTGTAGTTAAAATCAGCATTATGGCTGTGCAATAGCTCCTTGCAGACAGGCTAATCCACCCCTAACTCCTCCTATTTTCTGAATTTGCATCGCACCATGCGATATGGTGCGATCGCATGCGTTAACAGGGCTTTTCACATGCAAAAACGCCTTATCGCATTTTGATAAATGACCCCCTTAGTAACCCATTCATTCACTCAGTCAGTCCAGCTGATTGTGGATAATAAGGTATATGTGTAACCCAGTGAATGTGATTTCTTTAGCCTATATTTGGACCACGTGCCCTGTAAAATGGGAGCCATTTTCTGACTGTATTTCTTCAGGTATCCCATAATGACAGACGATAACTTCTAATGCTTTCATAGTGTTTAGCTGAGCTGCTAATTTACAGGGGAAAGCATGCACGTAACCTGAATATGTATCTCCACTAAGGTCACGGCTTATCGACCTCCCGTGACAGGGGTAAAGGACCAATGTAATCAATCTGCCAAATTAATCTGTCCTAATCCTTTCACCGGAGGTCTGAGCTGCTTGTTTTTAATTTGTTGACAGATTTCCTATTGAGCAGTTAATGGTCCTCCCCTCTGCACTGCCCACCAGTATATATGGCCTCTTACTCCCAGTGCCCTGCCTGCACAGGAATCCACTTTGCTAACTCCTCAGGAATATCTGCCACCTCTGCTGAGGAAATCTGTGCAGCCACAGCTTTGTTGTAACAGTATTCTGCATTATCCCTTGTTGTTTGAGCATCCACATGGTAAACTGCAGGAGGGATTTTATGAACTAAGTTCTTCCCATAATTCCCGTCCCCCACGTGATTTTTCTACCAACCTGTCTGCCAGCCACATTGCCTCCGAGGCATCCGTACAGCCATGCCATTTGCTACAGGCCAAGAGTCTGTGAAGAGATGACAGCTCAAATAGCCCAGTTCACAGCTTTTCCGAAGTGCCAGGACCTCTGCATACAATTCTGCATAGCAACGCATACTGCAATACAATGCATGCCGACTACTCTGTCCCATTGCCTATAGAGTTAAAAATGAATGAGGGCCAAGTGCTACAGATTTCCAATACCATTCCCTATCCCCCCCCCAGGTACCGAGCAGAGCCATCTGTGAACCCCACACCCAGCCTATCTTCGGTCTGTATTTTTTCATATGGCACGCCCCAGACTATGGGTGAAGTGTGCATGCTGGGATGAGCACTGGGAGGCTGGTTCTGCGGATCCCCAGCTACCTGTTCATGGAGCGCTGCCACTCCTCACTGCCCACTCCTGTAGGTACCACTTCCACTTCATGACACCGCTTTTCTGAGTGTGACCCAACTTGTGGGATTTCAGTGTGCTTTTTACCCATTGCTTGATGGGGATCTCAGGGTGTCTGGTGGTCATTTGCTCTGTGTGTCTCAGTGCCCAGTAACATGCCAGCAACTGCCCCTCAGAGGGAGTGTACTGCTCTGCAGCCGTGGGCAATTTTCAAGACCAAACCCCCAATGGCGCCTGAATCCTGTCCTGCAGCTGCCATAGGCTCCAATTGGCATATTCGGTGGTAGCTGATCCCTGAATCTCTAAGCCTATCTCTCACTGGACTCATGCACTGCATGTTTGGCTTGGCCAAAGGCTGTCTGTCTGCTCAGTGGGACCCCAGATAAAATGTTTCCTACTAATGTGCTACAAGGGCTGCAGAATTTGGCTAAGATGAGGGATGTGGGTACGCCAGTAACCCAATAAACCCAACAGTTTCTGTACTTCCTGCTTGGTGGTGGCTACTCTGAAATTCCCTGTCTTTTCTTCAGCTGTTTCAGGGATTTCCCTTTCACCCATTCTCTAGATAATGCCCAAATATTTCACTGCCTGACTGGGGCCCTGAAACTTGGCAGGATTAATGGCCAAATCCCTGGTTTTCAAAAAATCTGCCACCTGGGACAAGCACTCTCCTATCTCCTGCTCTTGATAGCCATAAGCCAATACATCATCATTGTAATGCACAATTTGAATTTGTGATGGAATTTGTGATTTTTTTTCAAGGTCCTGTGCAATAAGGCCATGACACAAGATGGGACTGTGTAAATATCCCTGCGGTAACCTATTAAGATGTACTGTCTGCCCTTCCATGTGAACACAAACTGCCTCGACTGCTTCTTTCATCAATTTTTATAGAAACAAAACCCACATTGGCCAGATCTAGCACTGCGCACCACTCCCTTTCATGCTGCCGGATCTTAGTGATCAACGTGATTACATTGGGGATAGCACTGGCCAAAGGGGGTGCAATGTTTATTCAGCTCCCGATAATCAGCTGCCATTCTCCAAGAATTATCTGGCGTTTGTACTGGCCAGACTGGGCCGTTAAATGGGGAGACTGCAGGGCGAAGGAATTACACCTACAGCAATGAAATCTTGACTGGCCTGGGAGATTCCGTCGTGTCCTTCCGGAATGCAATCCTGTTTCTCACAGGTGCAGGAATGTGGCGTGCTGTCCACGTAGCTTCTCCTACTCTAAGGGCTTATACTGACACCAGCCTAATCCAAACCAAACAAAATCCCTTTTTGTATTTGCAATTTCATACCCTGCACTACATCAATGCCTGCCTGATACGTATTCCTGGATGTTAGCAGGTAAAACCTGATACTCACAGGTGTATAACCAGCAATTTGCATGTTCAGATTCACTGACACCGCTGCACTTGTTTCCCCCCCCTAAAGCACTGATCAGTACGGTAATTCCAGAAAATGGTTTCGTGTTCCCATGGGTAAGAGAAGCCTCTGCCCCTGGTATGAATATTTTCTCTGCTCCAAAACCTTTTAAGGGGGTCTTAGGGTCTTTGATCTACTTTCCATATGTGCACAGGGGCTTGGCTTGGCGGTCAATCGGTGGGGGACACCTTTATCCACCCATCCTGAGCTGGTGGTGCACCGGCCTGGTGAAATGGACGTGGATCAGGCCAGAGGACCGGGGGTACGGAAGACTGAAGATTAATCTCCCCCTCTGATCTAGTTTGTTTCTGACCTAATCCTTGCTTTTTATATATTTCCCAAAGCTCAGAGGTTGGCTGTCGGTCTGTAGCCCCCCAAATCTTTGTCCTGAATCTCGGGGCCCCTGCCAACTTGTCTGACTGTGTGACTCATCTGAAGGTCACCCAATTGGCATAAATCTCGTACCACTTTTCCCACTGAATCACCCAGGGATACTGACAGCAAAGCTATCAACACCCCCTTGAACACTGAGGGAGCACAGCAAATCAATCTACGTTTCTGCACCTACATGAATGGCATCGTACTACATCTGCATGGAAATAGCCACCTTCCTGGCTTGTTCCCGTAAAAACTGTACACCTTGATTAAGGGTATGCCATGGTCGCACATTATCTTCAAACTCAGAATCAGTAATATACTTAGTGCAAACACACTCTGCAATCCAGGATAATAAATTCATAGGATCCCCAGTAAAGGTTTTGAAAGCTGTTAAAATGGCTCGGTCCTGACAAAATGTTCCCATTCTCTTTCCATGTCCTGAATACACCAGAACATGTTCTGCTCCTCAACAGCTAACCTTAGTAACCAAGTTACTAAGGAGAAAGAGAAAGGAGAAAAGTCCAAAGTGGTATAGTGAAATTGAAAGGTGAAAAGGATCAATGTGTGGAGAGAGACGAAGAAATGGCAGAAATATTACATGAATACTTCAGTTCTGTGTTCACTAAAGAGGACCCTGGAGAAGGACCGTCACTAGTTAACAAGATACTGGAGGGGAGTGGAGTAGATGAAACTCCATTTACGGAAGAGAATGTATGGGAAGAGCTAGGAAATTTGAACGTGAACAAGGCCATGAGGCCAGATGAGGTTCATCCCAGGATACTGAGGGAGCTCAGAGATGTGCTGGCGGCTCCGCTGTGTGACCTGTTCAATAGATCCCTAGAAACGGAAGTGGTGCCGAGGGATTGGGGAAGAGGTGGTGGTCCTGCTTCACAAGAGTGGGAACAGAGAGGAGGCTGGAAACTACAGGCCTGTTAGCCTCACCTCGGTGGTGGGAAAAGTAATGGAGTCACTGTTGAAAGAGAGAATAGTGAACTATCTACAGTCGGGAGAATTGCTGGACCTGAGGCAGCATGGATTCACCAGGGGAAGATCCTGTCAGACAAATCTGATTGACTTTTTTGACTGGGTGACTAGGGAATTGGATCGAGGAAGAGCGCTCGATGTCATCTACTTGGATTTCAGCAAGGCTTTTGATACGGTTCCGCATAGGAGGCTGGTGAATAAAATGAGAAGCTTAGGAGTGAGTGCCGAGGTGGTGGCCTGGATTGCAAACTGGTTGACGGACAGAAGACAATGTGTGATCGTAAACGGAACTTACTCTGAAGTGGAGTGCCGCAAGGATCGGTGTTGGGATCGGTCCTGTTCAATATCTTTGTGAGCGACACTGCGGACGGGATAGAAGATAAGGTTTGTCTTTTTGCAGATGACACTAAGATCTGCAACAGAGTGGACACGCTGGAAGGAGTGGAGAGAATGAGACGGGATTTAAGGAAGCTGGAAGAGTGGTCGAAGATATGGCAGCTGAGATTCAATGCCAAGAAGTGCAGAGTCATGCATATGGGGAGTGGAAATCCGAATGAACTGTATTCGATGGGGGGAGAAGGGCTGATGTGCACGGAGCAGGAGAGGGACCTTGGGGTGATAGTGTCTAACGATCTGAAGTCGGCGAAACAATGTGACAAGGCAATAGCAAAAACCAGAAGAATGCTGGGCTCCATAGAGAGAGGAATAACGAGTAAGAAAAGGGAAGTGATTATCCCCTTGTACAGGTCCTTGGTGAGGCCTCACCTGGAGTACTGTGTTCAGTTCTGGAGACCGTATCTCCAAAGGGACAGAGATAGGATGGAGGCGGTCCAGAGAAGGGCGACAAAAAGGTGGAGGGTCTTCATCGAATGACTTATGAGGAGAGACTGAAGAATCTAAATATGTACACCCTGGAGGAAAGGAGGAGCAGAGGTGATATGATACAGACTTTCAGATACTTGAAATGTTTTAATGATCCAAAGATAACGACAAACCTTTTCTGTTGGAAAAAAATCAGCAGAACCAGGGGTCACAATTTGAAGCTCCAGTGTAACTCAGAACCAATGTCAGGAAGTTTTTCTTCACGGAGAGGGTGGTAGATGCCTGGAATGCCCTTCCGGAGGAAGAAGTTAAGACCAGAACTGTGAAGGACTTCAAAGGGGCGTGGGATAAACACTGTGGATCCATAAAGTCTAGAGGATGTGAATGAAGAGAGGGTGGCTCACAGGAATGACGGCTACTGCCTGGAGATAATATCCTTATTCAATAAACATACACATGGTTAATGCGACTTCAACATTGGTCTAAGCTTCAACGGCAAGAGGAAATGTGGATAAAAGGATTTGCATTCACAAAAAAGCGGGGAGTAACTTGCTTGTTACAGCGTTACTACCCCAAACCAAATAAGCCTGATATTTCACTTTCAATGCATATCCAGCGTAGCTCTCTGCTTCAACGGCAGGGGGAAATGAAGAAAAGTAGATCTATATACAGACAACAACCAACAAGGACTGAATTACATATTCTGGGTAAACAAATAAGCATGGGTGTAGCTTGCTTGTTACAGTGGTTACTACCCTGAAACAATTAAGCCTGATACTTCACTTGAAAAACATATGCAGCACAGTTCACTGCTTCAACGGCAGGGGGAATGAAGAAAAGTGGATTTATATTCAGACAACCAACAAGGACTGAATTGCACTTACTGGGTAAACAAATAAGCATGGGAGTAGCTTGCTTACTGCGGCGGTTACTACCCCTAACTAATTAAGCCTGATATTTCACTTAGATGCAGTTCCAACACTGCTCTCTACATCAATGGCGGGGTGGAAGGGAAATAGAACCAAAAGGTTACTGAGGGCCAAGAGTAACAGATAAGTATGAGAAAAAAACAAGTGTGAAAGCTTGCTGGGCAGACTGGATGGGCCGTTTGGTCTTCTTCTGCCGTCATTTCTATTTTTCTATATATGTTTCTATAAGTTCACAACTTTTCATGTGGTTCTTGACAGAATTTATCCGCTAGTTCCATGATCTCCTGCTACTGTAATCTAATGTATACCTTGTCCCAGAAGCCCCACCTTGTAAAGCTTGACCGGCTGGGGTTCATTTTTCCTTAATCTCATTTCAGATTAGAGGATTAGCAGGCACTACTGACAACTTTAGCCCCAGCTCATAATTCTTATTACAAAAGTACCCCGTTCCCACCATGTGTTATCCCCTCATCCTCATCGGAGGACTGGAAAATGTCACCCTCCCATTTATCAGGGGCTGCGGCAATCACTGCTTGTATCTTACGGGTAGCAATAGAACGACGGTGCTTTTTATATTTATAGTGGGCCACTTTCTCAGCTACCCCCTGGTAATGATTGGCTTTATCTAATACCAGTGGCAGCTGGGCCTGATTTACCGGCGGCTGGCGCTCTAAGTCAGGTACCTGTTTGCGGAGGGTCCCTCACTCTGTCTCATACCCCTCCTTTTCCTCCTATACCTTGCACAGCAAAACCCTCTACTCACTCTGCGCGTATCTCGCAGACTTTATAGTGCACACATAAAAACGGATGGCATGTGGGTGCTTTTAATGATGAGTTATGCGCATACTATCCATTTTTACGCGTGCACTATAAAGTCTGCGAGATACGCGCGTACTTCTGCAACAAATGCTAATGCACAACAAATTCACATCCCTAATAATTACTGAAACTGGTTAAACATGTCGCTGAATAAGTGCATTTTCAAAGCCTTTTTAAATGTCTTACAGCAAAGTTATTTCCAAGGAATATTGGGTAGTTGGTTCCATAATATACGGCCAGCTACCTCAATTCTGTCAGTCTCACTGAGGAGGTATTTCTCAAAGGAGTTATACGCGGAAATGTAACATACTATCATAGCAATTTTCAAAAGCCATTTATTCAGGCACTTATGTGAGTAAATCCTATGCACAATTTAATGACATATTTTGTAACAATTTTCAAAAGCCCACTTGAGTAAAGTGCATTTATACAGGTAAGACCCAATTTTAAGCGTGTAAATGCCTTTTAAAACCAGGCCCTGTGCGTGCCATGGGTAAGTCAAGTGAATCTTAAGTTTCTATCCGGTCTGAAAATCTTCAGCCCAGCGCTAATGCATTGTGGTGCCTCACTGTTCACAGCTTCGAGAATTGTCATTACTTTATCATTTAAACCTTTTTTATTGAAATACGTCTGACATACGTTTGTCTCTTATTTATGCCAAACAGGGAAACATGAGTGGTAGACCTCAACACTTGTGTAACAAAATTAGAGCAATTAATCACCCACCCCTAAACTCACCTCTTAGATTACAAGAGAAGAACATTTTAGGGGTCAGAGTTTACTTCTAAAAGAGTACAGGGTGAATAAATGAAGTAATTTAAAATATAGCATATAATTCAAAGAGCAAAGCAGAGGATAGAATGCAAATGAGAAGATATGTAGCATCGTGGGAAGGTAATCACAGAATTCCAGGCTCTAGGAGAGAGCAATTGCCAGCATTTATCTCATGTTTCTATAAAAAGTTTCTTACAACTGTTTCCATGTTCTCCTTCTGCATCAGAGAATGAAATAGGTTCCTCCAAGGGCAACACGATGGATTAGATGCCAAATGTCCGTTTAGAATCTTTATTTTGGAGACTTCCTCATCCAATGAAAAGCCCGACTCAGGCCGAGTTTCGCCCGCACAATGGGGCTGCCTCAGGGGCTGTACGTAATATCTCCTGTGCATGCGTGATTGTAATCTCATACCATCGGGTTTGTCAGAAAGTTCAGAGCTGTGATCCAGCAGTGTGCCATGAACTGAGGACATTTTAGCCTCTGAAAGAAATGATCCCTGACTTCCTTGTCACTCTCATCTTTGGAATAAAGATTTTTAATATAATGTACATATAGGGGTAGATTTTTAAAAATTACGCGCACGCGCTCACGGTCGCACAATTTTATAACACGTGTGTGCCGGTGCGGGCACGTTATAAAATCCGGGGGTGGCGCGCGCAAGGGGGGAACAGTTAAGCAAAAATCACACGGTGGCGCATCGTCGGCCTTCCCCAGTTCCCTAACCTCCCTTCCCCTTCCCCTCTCCTACCCTACCCTACCTACCCCTATTTTTTTAAATTTACCTTTTGCTCCTCCAAAGGAGCAGTAGCAGGTTGTGCGCGGCGGCACAGCAGGAAATGGCTGCCTCCAGCTCCGCCCCCACCCTGCCCCTCCCCGCCTCCCTGGACTGCGCCTTTGCCGAGGCCCGGCTCTTGTGCGCGTAACAGGGGTTACGTGTACGGCCGGGCCGCTTTTAAAATATGCGCGGCATGCGCTAAGCCCAGCCATGCACGCAAACCCTGATTTTTTTTACGTGTGCGGGCCATTTAAAGTTGGGCCGATAAGCAGGAAATCTCCATTGACGCTTCCTGTTCCAGGCCTCGGCTCACTGTAAGTTGATGCAAATAAAGTGCATGGTCAGAGATCTCCAAAGGCCTTATTGAAACTCTCACTTAAGAAAATATATGTGCAAATACTAAAAGGTAGTCAACTCTGGATTGGATAGCCTGGGCTCGAGGCACGTGTTTAGGCTCGCTTAGCTGGATGTCAGATTCTTCAAACTCTCAGGAGGTCTAAATGTCCACAAAGTAATGGGATACCTTTAACCTTCAAAAATGTTTCCCCTGGCAAGCAATGAGATTTGTTCAGTAAGGGGTCATGCACCACGTTCAAATCCCCATCAAGAATAATAGGACACATATGAAAAACCTGTAGCTTTTTTGTTAAAGGACTATATAGAAAACTGAATTATAAATATTGGGGACATCCATGTAACAAGCTACTATAAACCAGGTCCCTTCCACCATGGCCTTATCATGTGTTGGAATCTTACAATGAGGACTGAGATGCATCTGGATCTGAGTGTTGTGTTTTAGACCTGCTAAAAAGGGGTTTTCACCCTGCAGAGACTGAAAGCTGATGCAGCCAAGGTAAAAGAATATAAAAATATGTCAAAAGCCCTGTGTGCTCTCCTGAATGAAAAATGTTCTGCAATAACCAGCATCCAGGACTCACAGTGATAACAAGTCGGGAAAAGGGCTGTACTATTTAACTTGCCCAGAGAACTGTACTACATAGCCAGCAGAGGAGGACGCCAAAGGAATGCTGGGAGACCATTTAAGGTAGAAAAGGTACAATTTGGTTGGCGCTGTCTATGTGTGAAGGGCGGGGATGGCCAGAAGTTGGAGCCAGGAAGTGAGGGGTGTATCTGGCAGCCTTGTAATCAATTTTTTCCGGAAAAGCTAATTATCGAGAAGTCTGCGCTTTGAGAAAATAGAGAGACAGACAGCTGTTCCTGCTTCATAGCTGAGCTACATGTAAAATCCCAACAAGGGACAGAGGAGTGAGTTGCTGAGAGACCGAGATACTTCCTTTCCAGAGATATCCAGGCCCAGGAGCACATGGCTGGATCACCCTCTTAAGATACTGAGTTAAGTAAGCTAAACTTTGTTCAGAGAAGAGAAAGAAGGTTTATTTCCTTGCTTTTTGTCACAAATTCAGTATCCCATCTTAACTGCTTCAGCCTTTCAGCCAAAGTCAAGCATAAACCTTTGCTAGCAGGTACAACCACACGAGATAGGGCAGGAAAAGAGAAGCTGATGGACTGTGGTCTTCCTGTAAGAGACTGAAACCAGGCCCGCTTTCTGTTTAATACCAAGCAAACCATTTGGGAAAGTTCCCCGGAGAGAGAGAGAGAGAACTTTCACATGCTGCAGTGCTCATCTATTTGGTTTGTCTTCTAGTCAGCTCCACCATCAAGAGGGACTTCTCCATTTTCTTGACTGGGTTTTTTTTCCACATAATTTTGTGTTTGGCACAGGGTGCACCCTTTACAAACTGGTGACATTGAGGTGGATCTGTTCCCTCTGTCCTTTTTGAGTACTCAGGGGTAAAAGCAGTTTTTGAAAGCTGTGTACTTCACTGGTTTTCCCCTCAACCTTTCTCTATTAGCGTTCCCTATTTTTGTTTACTATTCATATGAGTAGGTTGGTTGCCCTGCCTTACAGGCCATACCCAGTGTTAACTTTGCATTGCTTAATATTGATATAAACTGCAAGTTATGTTATAGCTCACGACTGTACTTTTCCCATCTAATGTTCTGGTTGGATTTACTGTCAACTGACACAATACTAATAAAAGGGTTAATTACTGTTTTATTTCTGATGATTTTATCTGGTCTGTGGTGCCACAAGTGAGAGGTTGTTTGGGCACAGAATTCTGGTATTGGGATGACCGGGACCCTGTCTCATCCCCCATTCAGGCTACAAACCGAAGATAAATCATATCGTACCCCAAGCATAGTCCGGACCAAGGGGGAGCCACGAACACATTAGAGAGAACTAAAGACGTCCCAAAAAGAAAACATTTTACAATGGGAAACCACCCACTAGGTTCGGTAATCATTTTTCCTACTCCAAAGGATAGATTAATAGAGCCACCCCGACCTTCCTCAAGTTTGAAGAGGCCCAAAAAATCCTCTCCAATCCACCATTTTTAAAACATATGTTCTATGTAATTTAAATGCATTTCTTGAATCATGGCTACATCAGCCTTGTGTTTCAGCAAACGTCTAAGATTCTTGGGTCTTTTAACTGGAGAGCCTAGACCTGCTATATTCCAAGAAATAAATCTAAGATCAGTTTTACCTATAAGAAGACCTTCGACCATGGAATAACAGATCTAATTGTCTTGAGGTTGCTCCCACGGCAAAGGAAAACTCCTAAGCAATTCTACTCCATCAATCCCCTGATTAAAAATATACAAAACCCCCATTACTTTTTTGTGGCAATCCCATTCCCCACACAACCTCCCTCACCCCACATTCCCCATCTCCATGGCTGTGCCTGCCTGAGTGAAGAGACCCTCCAGACTGAGGACTAACTCGCTTATCATGCTAAAAGGGCCAACCACCCCATCAAGAGCTCACCCCCAAGATCACATCTCACAACACATAGCCTTATGAGGGGGCAGTACTATTGATATCATGAATTATAAATAAACAAATACATTAGCAAAAGGTTCAGAACAATGCCATGCACATCCCCAATAGCTAAGAGCAATTATATGTCTCCTGGTTCCACAAACCCCAAGACTCAAAGGGTCATCTGTGAAGCTTGACGAGAGATACACTGCCACAGTCAAATGAGAAAAACTAGCATGGACATCTCACTCAAGCCCCAGTTTCCTCAGGCCAGTGAAGCAACATCCAAATCTTGTGCACGGAGAGATGTGTTGGCAAGGGGGAGCACAAGTTAGACAGCAGCCCACCAATGAAAACCGAAAACTAACAACATGGACCCCACTGACCACATGTTTAGGCTGCCAAAATTCAAAAATTCTAACCCACTGTGGGAGTTAAAGAATTTGGCAGAGGACATCAGTTCCCCTCTGGCTCATTTGGTCAATGCTTCACTATCAGAGGGTCATTTACCAGCATTGATAAAACGAGCATCCATTAGGCCACTGTAAAAAAAAAAAAAGATCCTGGAAACTTCCATCCAGTTTCTTCTATTTTGTTTGTGGCAAAAGTGACTGAGGCTTTAGTGCAAAAGCAGCTCAATACATGAGTTTCTGGATCTTTATAATATTCTGGATCCAGATCAATTTGGGTTTCACCCAAAATACAGTACAAAGGCATTAATGGTTTTGCTGGGGATTTGCTGCAGGTACTGATTACATATTACTTGATGTCTTGACTGTTTTCCACACCTTGCATCACAGTGTTTTATTGTGAAATTGGTATCAGATAGCTGAGACCAGAAAACACTGTGATCCAGGGTGTGGATATTGGTTTCTATGTGGTTTGGTTTTTCTCTCTCCCACTATCTGCAGCAAGCCAGACACAGCTCACTGACCTCCAGCTGCTTTCCGTTCTCAACCGGGGCATCTCAAGAGTTGTCGCTTTTGACTGCATTATTCAATAAATATCTTAGCCCAATCTGTAAGCTGCTTTTTGCTTTAGGTCTGCATTATAGATTATATGCAGGTGATGTACAGTTCCTATAGAGGACAATAATATATTGCATAATAATCAACATGGCTTCAGAAAAGCACCTAGCACAGAATCATTACTCATTTCGTCACTTGATACGATCATCAGAGGGTTTGACTCTAATACAAACTACATCCTAGTATTGATCAATATATCTGCAGCTTTTGACGCTCCAAATCACAATATATTACTTTCCAGTTTGTTACAGATAGGCATTACCGGAACAGCATTACAATGGTTTACCACCTTCATCTCAAACCGACCACAGAGAATTACAATGGGAAAATCAAAATCTGAATAGTACACCACCAAAACGGGTGCACCTCAAGGTTCGTCGCTTTCAGCTTTACTTTTAATATATATCTTTTGCCCCTATGCTGTCTCTTAGATGGATTGAACTTAAATTTCAAAATATACGAGGATGACATACAGTTCATCATACCTTTCTCTGACTCCTGGTCCAAATCTTTTTCTCTGCTACAAATCTACCTAATGACAATAAAAAATTGGTTATCACATAATAGACTAAAATTAAACGCTGCAAAAAATTGAATTAATATACTTGTCCACAGTGCCAGATTCAACTCATCAACCCCCGCAAACATTCACATTTGAAAAGCAACATATACCCATAAAACATCATGCAAAAAATCTAGGAATGATCATAGACTCGAGACTATCAATGACCAATCATATTTCTGAAACAGTCAAAAAATCCTTCTTCAAGTTACATATGCTCAAAAAACTCAAACCCTTACTATTATCATCTGATTTTCGCACAGTCACACAAGCCCTGATTCTAACAAACTTGGACTACTGCAATTCACTATATTTAGGATTACCACTATCAACATATAACACCCATCTTACAACAGCTTCACTGGCTCCCCATAACCCATCGCATAACATACAAAATCCTGTCCACTATTCATAACCTCCTATATAACTCTAACTCGGTATGGCTCTGTTCCCTACTGCGAATATATAAACCGCCAAGACAACTCCGCTCTATGGACAAATGTATATTAGAAATTCCTTCAGACAGAATAGTAAGTTTAGCTTTAATACGGAAAACGGCTTTCTCTGTAGCAGGTCCGACCCTATGGAACTCTCTTCCCGAACAAATCCGATTGACAGCAAATCACAAAGAGTTTAAGAAAACACTAAAACTTATCTGTTCAATAGTGCTTATAAAACATAATAACTGCAGTTATATACCCCTACGACGATGCCATTAACAGAACTAAAACTTTTAGAGTATGTGTTGCGGTCTCGGTCGCCACGCTGGCGCCCGAGGCCTTACCTTCTCTCCGGGTCCCGGAGAGCTCCCGCGTTCCGCGGACCCGGGACCTCGGCCGCAGCTTCCCCCTGCCGCTTCAGCTCGGCGCGGGCCTACAGGGCCATCAGGCGCCATGCGCCAGCTCCTTCTCTGCCGCCGGCGTTCTCTCCCGGCTGGTCCCGCCCCCAGGCGCGCACGCGCGGCTGAGCTCCGTTTTTGAAGGGACCAGCGCGGGAAAACACGGCTCCTCCCTCTTCTGACGTCAGACACTGCAGGGCTATTTAAGCCCTGCAGTTCTGAGCCTTCCTTGCCTTGCAACAAGGTTCACTACTTCTGGTAGCTCTGAGTTGCGTTCCTGAATTGCCTGTTTCCTGCCTGACCCCGCTTTGCCTGACTTCGCTTGCCTGTCTCCTGCCTCGACCTCGGATAGCCTGACCACGCTTGTCTTCAGCCTGCCTTGACTCCGGTCCGTGACTTCGACTCCTGTTTGTCTTCAGCCTGCCTTGACTCCGGTCCGTGACTTCGACTCCTGTTTGTCTTCAGCCTGCCTTGACTCCGGTCCGTGACTTCGACTCCTGTTTGTCTTCAGCCTGCCTTGACTCCGGTCCGTGACTTCGACTCCTGTTTGTCTTCAGCCTGCCTTGACTCCGGTCCGTGACTTCGACTCCTGTTTGTCTTCAGCCTGCCTTGACTCCGGTCCGTGACTTCGACTCCTGTTTGTCTTCAGCCTGCCTTGACTCCGGTCCGTGACTTCGACTCCTGTTTGTCTTCAGCCTGCCTTGACTCCGGTCCGTGACTTCGACTCCTGCTTGTCTTCAGCCTGCCTTGACTCCGGTCCGTGACTTCGACTCCTGTTTGTCTTCAGCCTGCCTTGACTCCGGTCCGTGACTTCGACTCCTGTTTGTCTTCAGCCTGCCTTGACTCCGGTTCGTGACCCCGACTCCTGCTTGCTCGCCGCCTGCCCAGACTCCAGTCCGGTTTCCACTCCTGGGTTTCTTCGTTCTCGCCTAAGTCCCAGCGGCCCGGGTCCCTACGAGCTCCTCCTGGGGGGACCTCGGGCTTCCAGGGCGAAGACTCCTAAGTCCTTGCGACCCGGGCTCCCACAGCTCCTCTGGAGGAGTCACGGGTTTCCAGGTGAAGCTCCTATTGCCCAGTGGGAGTTCTGCCTACCGACTGTTCCCTTGGGTCGGTCGGCCTAAGGATCCACATCCGGATTTTCTCCATCACAACAGTATGTATTTTAATTTTAATTGTATCTTACTCTTTTTCTTTTGTCATAAATTATGATTGTACCTTTGCAAAACTGCCTAGACGGGCATATATATGCCTTATTGTGCGGTATATAAAAACGTTCAAATAAATAAATAAATAGATGTTCATCCTCTACTTTTCCGCTCAGTTTCCAGTTCAAAGGTTGTACGATCCCAATTATTAATGAGGTTCGGAACCTGGGACTGGAATTGGCCCTGGGCTGTCCTTTAAGGCTAAGTGAAAGCTGTTATATATATATACATTGCTCCTTCTTTAAGCTCTGGATGCTCCAGGGGTTTAAGCCATATATGGATCAAAACCATTTCCATACAGTACTCCAGGTGCTGATCACAGCAGGCCCAAACCACTGTAATGCAATATGTTTACGCCTTCCTGCGTCTACTCTGAAGGCCTTACAAATAATAATGCAGCTGTGTGCTTGGAAAATCATTCCATCAAACTTACCTGCCATAAATTATACCTGCTATGTTCTCCGCACAAATGTTTCCTGAAAATGTACATGTATAGGAGGTCATTTTCCAAAAGATTTACATATCTAAAAGTAGCATATATCATAGCAATGTTCAAAAGCTCATTTATGTGTATAAATCCTTTGAAAAGTCAGTGAAATGTCAAGTTTTGCATGCAAAAGTAGCATTTGTGCGCATAAAACCCAGTTTTACGTGGGTACATCCTTTTGAAAATAACCTCCATACTTTTTTTTTTCTAAATCCCAGACTATCAGGCCAATAACAGTAAAGTTGCGTGGGAAACGGGTGCTCAGTGTTGCGCGCCCGCTTTCCTAACACGCGCCCAGCCCCCTCTCCTGGGCACGCGATACGATATTCAAATGAGGGGGTTCGCGCTAAAAGGAGGCGCTAGGGACAACTGCGCACCCCTAGGACCCCCTTGGCAGCCCGGGAGAAGAGGCTGCCAGCGGGTCAGTAAAACGGACGCACAGCCACGGGTTAGGGAAACGCAGGCTCGTTAATTCAGCCTCCCTTTTTCTAGCCTGACCACCTGCATTATTTATTTTTTTTAACCTTTTTGAAAAACATTTTTGACCTTTTGGTTTCTCTTACTTAATATCGCCAGGATAATTAAGTTGGCGGAGTTAGAGTAAAGCAGTGTTTTCTGCTTTTCTGGACACTGCTCTGGGCTGGCGCTAATTTCGTACAAACGTGCAGATCGGGTGCACATTTTAGTTTGTATTGGGGCGAATAGCCTAAAGCCTTATCAACTTGCATTTGCATGCGTTGAGTGCTATTAGTTTTCTGGGGGGTGCTTTAGACACGAGCCTTGGACGCGCTAAACCCCTCGTGGTATAAGGGGTTGTGGACACGCATCCAAAACGCGCGTCCAACTGCGGGTAAAACAGTGCGCTCGGCTAAACGCGCTTTGCTGTTTCGGCCACTGCCAGGAACGTCTCTGCTCAGTCCAGGTAAAGTTACGCCCGGACGTCACCTCCATCCCTAAGTTTACTTGCGCATAGGGTGGGCAGTCTTGTCCTAGGCCATTTCTGTGCATATAACATTCTTATACCTGCAGACGTCCCTTTGAAAGCCAGTCCTCTATAGTGCAAGAAATGTAGACACTTAAAGGTGAATTTTAAAAGCCCGGTGCACACATTACATAGAAACATAAAAACATAGAAATGACGGCAGAAGAAGACCAAATGGCCCATCCAGTCTGCCCAGCAAGCTACGCACTTTATCCATTTTTTTTCCCCTTTTTCTCTCTCCCACCTGTTACTATTGGCTTCCAGTACCCTCCAGCCCTAATTCCCCTCCACCCAATTTAGAGAGCAGCTTTGAATCTGCATCCAAGTGACATCCAGCTCAATTGGGGGTAGCAACCGCTGCAACAAGCAGGCCACCCCCTTGCCCCATACTCTTACCCACCCCTGTTTTTATTTTTTTGGAGATAGCAGCCCTCCATCCTTCCGCTCCGTGAAGGTGGAACACCAACTACTGGCCACTGGCATCCTGCTCCGTGACTGCCTCTGTGGCTACTGCCACTCCGTGCAGTGTTTGAATGTCTCCACTTTATTCACGCCTTCTAGACTTGATGGATCCACATTAGGGGACATGTGAATAAATTGGGCTCGCGCACGCTGAGCGGGTTTTGAAAAGCCGCCTGGACTGCTGGCGCGTGTCTCCTGCAGTGCGCATTTCGGGGCATGAACCAGAGAAGTGCATGCAAATACTTACGCACCTGGGCACGCGCCGAGAACCCTGCTGCATACCTTTACTTCTGCCACGGAGGAGGCGGAAGTTCCAAGATAAAGAAAACTAGGCAGATCTGCGGGGCTAACTGGGGGGAGTGAAGGCTATTAAACTGGGGTGGACTTACATAGTAAGAGTCGGATTTCTACGCCCATGCGCGTGCCCATACGCGCATATATACGTGCACAAGGTATAAAATAGTTGCATCCCTGGGGCACAGGTCGACGTGTGCGTGAAATGTGCGCCCACGCACCAGTTTGAAAGTTACCGTCTCGGGGTAATTTTCAGAAGCAAATACTCGGTTTAATACATGTAAATTGCTCTGGCTGCTACGCATTTAAAAGTGCGTCCATTATACAATTTTCTATGTACTTTTATGTACCTACTAAACAGGATTTCTGGGGGGTGGAGTTGGAGCAGGATCGGAAAATATGTGCGTACGTTTGATTTTTTGAAAGTTTGCATGCAAATACACACAATCAGGAACATTGTGCATGTATGCTATGGGATTCTGCACACACCCACGAATATTTAAAGCAGATTTATGCACCTAAATCTGCTTTTAAAATTCTTGCCAAAGTCTGCAATAAAAGGCACCCACAGATTTTAGACTATGCGGGCTGTTTTTGAAATTTACCCTCAATGCCTTATCGTGTTTGAGCCCACAGCCTCCCTCCAAGAGATTAGGCGGCTACCTGGTGAGTCACCAACATTAGATGACGTAAGCTCTACAGAGCAGGGACTGCCTTCTTGCATGTTTGTACAATGCTGCATTTATCCTGTAGCACTATAGAAATGTTAAGTAGTAGTGGCAGTAGGTGCAATAAATAAATAGTTGCTTATGGCTTCGTATCTTCTCTGTGGATAGTGTCATACGTTCACGTGGAAGCTGGACTACTAAAACGTGCACCCAGTAGTTGATGCTTAAACCATTGTAGGTCAATTACTTTTCAGTTTTAATAGCTAACAAAATGACATTTTACTTTCCTCTCCCTTGGGCTCCCATGAAAATGACATGAAAAGGGATACTGCAGTTTTCACCGCGATGGAATGAGAGGCGCAGTGCTCGAAACGGAGAGAACCGCTCTGCTTAGGAATGTGCCCCAGAATGAACCCAGTACTAATCTCAGTGTACGAATCAGGTAACATCAGTCAGGTGTGGTCTCTCGCCCCGAATGCCGCCCAGGCAGGCAGGCCACAAGGTGACCCGTGGAGGCGACACAAAATTCACTTCGGCTATGAGGCTGAAGGTGTGAAGACTCTGGAGGAATCAGGGACGGTAACTTTCACAGGGGCCCGCGGGCACACGTTTGTTGCAGTCTGATACTGCAGGCGAAGTAGTGGACTCTTGGGCCGGCCTACCTCGAGTGATAGGGTAGGCCGGGAGGCGGAGCCAGAGGCTCGAGGTGTTCACCCGGGAACCAGGAACCCCCCAGGAGGAGCCCATAGGGTTCTGGCACCTTGGGACTTGGGCAATAGAGAGAGTCCAGTGACAGGGATGGCGATAAGCCGGGATGAGAGCAAGGAAGTCCAAAGGTACTTGGTAGGCCGGATACTGAGGCAGGCGGAGGATAGTAACAGAGTCTCTGTGGCCAGCGGGAACAGGAGCAGGCGTAGCCTGAAACAAAGTCTGTAACGAGCAGGAGCTGGCGCACGCTGTAACCTGGAACGGGTTCCATAGCAAGCAGGAACTGGAGCAAGCTGAAGACTGAAGCAGGACCAGAGACGAGCCAAGATCAGTGGCAGGCAGCAGGCTGGGCAAACAGGAACAGGCCAAGATCAGGGCAGGCGGCAGGCAAGGCGTAGTCAGGAACAAACCAGGGTCAGAGGCAGGCAGCAGGCAAAGCGTAGTCAGGAACAAACCAGGGTCAGAGGCAGGCAGCAGGCAAGGCGTAGTCAGGAACAAACCAGGGTCAGAGGCAGGTAGTAGGCAAGGCGTAGTCAGGAACAAACCAGGGTCAGAGGCAGGCAGCAGGCAAAGCGTAGTCAGGAACAAACCAGGGTCAGAGGCAGGCAGCAGGCAAGGCGTAGTCAGGAACAAACCAGGGTCAGAGGCAGGCAGCAGGCAAAGCGTAGTCAGGAACAAACCAGGGTCAGAGGCAGGCAGCAGGCAAGGCGTAGTCAGGAACAAACCAGGGTCAGAGGCAGGCAGCAGGCAAAGCGTAGTCAGGAACAAACCAGGGTCAGAGGCAGGCAGCAGGCAAGGCGTAGTCAGGAACAAACCAGGGTCAGAGGCAGGTAGTAGGCAAAGCGTAGTCAGGAACAAACCAGGGTCAGAGGCAGGCAGCAGGCAAAGTGTAGTCAGGAACAAACCAGGGTCAGAGGCAGGCAGCAGGCAAGGCGTAGTCAGGAACAAACCAGGGTCAGAGGCAGGTAGTAGGCAAAGCGTAGTCAGGAACAAACCAGGGTCAGAGGCAGGCAGCAGGCAAAGCGTAGTCAAGGCAATCCAAGGTCAGCGACAGGAACTCAGTGAAGACGAAGCGCAACTCAGAACTACAAGGCAGTAGTGAACCTCGTTGCAAGGCGATGAGACGGCATCCGGGCGCCGGTTAAATCGCCCTGATTGCGTGACATCATCATCGCAGGTGGGGCTCGACTTCCGGGTGCTGGACACACAAAGTGAGCGCACTCGCGCGCGCGAGGCCACGGCGAAGCAGGCAGGGAATGGCGGACGCCACGTGGAGCCATCGGCGTCTTGGGATCCTGGGGTCGCGGAGCGCGGCGTCTCCAGCCGCGAAGGTAGGCACTGGTCAGGCACAAGGGAGAGGAAGCGGTGCAGACCGCAACAACGTTGACGCTCGTGCATCGGCGCGCGCCCAGGGAAGCGGCAGTTTTGTAGCACGCAGGTATTTTGTAACACAGCCTGGGCACGCGTATGTGTGAACCTGTTTTGCAACCGGTACTGCCGCGCACATTCGGGTATGAGCCGCGCAAGTGGGGGAATTTTATAACCGGCGAGCGTCCACGCCACGACCATGTTCACCGCTTCATCCTCCAGTTTGCCCAGTATAGAGCTAGGTCCTCCACAGACACCCCCCCCCCCCCCGGTTTAGTAGCCTGCACTCCCCACAGTTACCCCAGACCTTTTAAACCCCTCAGGGTTGGCTGTTCCCCCGCCCCACCCAACTTGCACCTCCTCCATAGCAGAAGTAAAGTTACGCGGCACTGGATGCCCGCCCAGGCCTGCGTAAGTATTTGCCCAGGCGTCTCTTGGCCCCACCCTTCTTTGAACAGGAGTGAGGTATCCGTGCGTCGGGAGGGGGCGCGCGCATGTTGGCGGCTTTGAAAAAAACCTGCCGGGCGCGTGCACGTCCTCCGCGTGCTCACATCTCCCAATTCTGGCGTGCGCCGGGCTCCTCTTAAGGATTTAATTCTTCGCAGGAAGGAGGATGAGCGCGTGGAACCGCCTCCTGGTACACGAGGCGGGGTAAGAACACGGAGGGGCCAATATTTAAATAAAACACACCCTGAGCCCGCGGTAAATGACCCTGTGAGATGGCGAATCTCCCTGCCACCTCGGGAATTCAACAGATTTTTCCCCATGGGAAAGTACCGGGGTCCTCAGTATTTAGCAGCACTCGATGGCAGCCCTGGGACTGTGAGGACGCCACCAAAGTCTCTCTCTCTCTCTCTCTCTCTCATGACGATAATCCTTTTCTGGCCCGTAGCGCAGTCCATAACGCGAAGTTGGAGTTGTAGTTATTAGCCGCGATAAAAACCACGGGGGTGACGCACAGACCCCCATGTCCTCCCCCCCCCCCCTCCCCTAGCTGCCCATTGTAAAAAAAAATAACTTTATTGTAACACTTCTGGTGATGCCTCACACTCACCCCAAATCCCCCCCCATCCACACACCCCTGACCCCCTCCCCTTATACAAATAAAGATCGCTTAGTGAACCCCGATCCCACACCCCCAGGCCGTCCCCTTACCTATAAAAGCATCACTGGGGGGTGCAGTGAGTTGCCTGGAGTCCCCGCTAGGCTCCGGGGCCTGGGCGGTGGCCATTTTCCAAACTGGTACCCCCTGGCCTTTGCATGCTAATGAGCTCATTTAAATACACGTGGTGCCAAGCCAGGAATAAAGTGAGATATTTCAAATAAGTTCATCACCACTTAGGACCATTAACTGTATGAAAAATGCTGTTTTTTGTGTGCTAAAAGGCCTAAGGTGGCTTAGTGAAAGAGGCCAGACTTAGGCCCCTAAGTTTTCAGCTGAAAATTCACATACGTTTAGGCCTCTAAATTTAGGTCTGCTATTCATTTACCTAGATTTAGGCCTCTAAATGGCTTTGGAATATGGACCTCCTGATGTCTTAAAAAAAGCTGCAGCGAAACCAGTTTTAAACCAGTTTTAAACCAGTTTTAAAAACAATCTCATCTTGATGTTGGTGATTTAGTAATTATCAATCTATCTCAAATCAGTTCCTTTCTGTCAAAAATAGTAGAAAAAGTACTTTGCTCCAATTGGAAACATTTGAAAATAATCATGAGATTTTAAATGTCCACCAATATGGGTTTAGATCTGCCCACAATACTGAGCCATCGCTGCTATTGTTAGTAGATATTTTTCAGAGGGGTTTTGATTAGGGACAGCAGGATTTTCTAATACTCCTGGATCTGACAGCTGCATTTGATTCTATTGATCATGTTTTACTGTGACATAGGGCCTCATTCTCTCCACCTAGCATGTTGTTGCCCAGGTAGAGTGTCCATCAAGCTAGGTAGAGAGAACGTTGCCCAAACCACTTCTTGGAGTGAGCGTCCTCACTCCGACGGCCAGCAAATCTGCACTAGAGACCACTGTTCTGTCCGTAGGTCTCATGTGGAATGCGAAAGTGGCCCCCAACCCCCGACGCTCATACCTAATCCCCACCCAGGACATTGTGAGTGAGGGTCATGTCATCCCTTTTTTCAATAAAGGTTGGTGTTCCACAAGGATCCGCCTTACCAATCATGCTTTTTAATCTTTATATTTCTCCTGTATGTAAAGCAATGGCTGGTCTGGATGTCAGTTGTTGTGACCTAATCCCTTTAAATGCCTTCACCTGTTCTCTATCAGGCAGAGCAGAGGAAGTATAAAAGGCAGCTTCCTCTGCTCATCCAGCGAATTGGCAACGTCCACTAGCGCTGTCTAGTCTGCTTGCTTCGGTGAGTCTTTAAGCCTTGGATTTTGTTCCCTTTCCGTCTTGACGTTCCCGGTTCCTGACTTCGGATTGGCCTTCGGAGATTCTCTGGTTCCTGACTTCGGATTGGCAAGTGGTGATTCTCTGGCGTATGACTCCGGACTGGTGAGCGACGACCCTCTGGCACCCGACCTAGGACTCCTTCAAGACTACCGTCTCCAAGGGCCCACCTAAATCCCAGCGGCCCGAGTCCCTACGGGCTCCTCCCGGAGGGACAGCGGGCTTCCAGGGTGAAGCTCCAGTCAGCCTTGCACCATCACCTGACCTCTCAAAGGTCCACCTAAGTCCCAGCGGTCTGGATCTCTACGGGCTCCTCCTGGGGGGACCACAGACTTCCAGTGGTGAAGACACAGCCTCTCATCCCGTCTCATCATCGCCTTCGCGCTCGCCTCAGTCTCCAGTGCCAAGGGTCAGCTGGTCCTGTCTCCTGCTCTGCCTCGCCACCCGACGAGAGAACCTACGGATCCTCCGAAAGGTATACCATCCTCCCGTCAGCCAAGGGTCCACAAGCCCGAGCATAACATCAGTTTTAAGCTAAGGGGCGGATTTTCAGAGCCCTGCTCGCGTAAATCCGCCCAAAACCGGGCGGATTTACGCGAGCAGGGCCCTGCGCGCCGGGAAGCCTATTTTACATAGGCCTCCCGGCGCGCGCAGAGCCCCGGGACTCGCGTAAGTCCCGGGGTTCTCGGAGGGGGGCGTGTCGGGGGCGTGTCGGGGGGCGGGCCCGGTCGTTGCGGCGTTCCGGGGGCGTGTCGGCAGCGTTTTGGGGGCGGGTACGGGGGCGTGGCTACGGCCCGGGGGCGTGGCCGCGCCCTCCGTGCCCGCCCCCAGGTCGCGGCCCGGCGCGCAGCAGGCCCGCTGGCGCGCGGGGATTTACGTCTCCCTCCGGGAGGCGTAAATCCCCCGACAAAGGTAAGGGGGGGGTGTAGACAGGGCCGGGTGGGTGGGTTAGGTAGGGGAAGGGAGGGTAAGGTGAGGGGAGGGCAAAGGAAAGTTCCCTCCGAGGCCGCTCCGATTTCGGAGCGGCCTTGGAGGGAACGGGGGGAGGCAGCGCGGCTCGGCGCGCGCAGGCTATACAAAATCGATAGCCTTGCGCGCGCCGATCCAGGATTTTAGTGGATACGCGCGGCTCCGCGCGTATCTACTAAAATCCAGCGTACTTTTGCTTGAGTCTGATGCGCAAGCAAAAGTAGGCTGATCGCGCTTCTTTTAAAATCTACCCCTATACGCGGATGGCGTCCAGTTTTTCATCCCAATTAACAACTCTTTTCCTGAAGCAATTGATGGTTTCTGCCTGTTTAAAAAAAAATTGAGATCTCGGTTAGTTGAGAAAAAAATTACTTTTGAATTTGAAAAAACAAGAGGTTTTATAACTTGTGAGAATCTCATCTGAAGAGGTTCCCATTCATGTGCCTGTGGACCACATTACTGTTCCTATTGTTTCGAAGACTCGTAATCTGGGGGTTTTATTGGATACGAAATTAACTATGAAACTCCCGAATTGCTAGAGTGCTCAAGGGTGCATTTTACAAATTACATCTTTTTCAAAGATTGCATCATCTTTTTTAAATGAAACTGATTTAAAAAATGTGATGCGTATGCTTATTATTTCTTCTTTTGATTATTATAATTCGCTATATCTGGGCTTACCTAATTCCACTGTTTGCGCCCTGCAATTGGTGTTCACATTATTTCTGGGACGCCTCTTTGGCATCACATCTCTCCTGTACTGGCCAAGCTTCACTGGATTTCCATAATTTGGTGCACTAAATTCAAGATTTAATTGCTAGTGTTTAAAGGAACCCATGGACTTGCTCTTCTACCCTTTAATGCGGCCTTGAACTTATATCAGCCAGTTAGGAGTCTGTGGTCTGAATCAAAAAACTTGCTTTGTGTTCCTTCTTTCAAAGCAATTAGGCTGGACACATTTAGAGAATTTTTATTTTATGTTCAGGAGCCTATCACGTGGAATACTCTCCCTAACACGATTTATTTACTTATTTATAGGTTTTTATATACCGCAGTATGGGCAGAGGACTGACCGTCAAAGCGGTTTACAATATAACATACATAATAAAACAAAGAACTTTACAATCAATACATTAAAACATCACTTTAAATATCACGTAAAAATATATTAGATAAAAATGTTAGCTTTAAAATATGCTGTATTCTGCATAAAGCTATTTATTGTTATGAATCCTCCTGTAGCGGGGCTACGGGAGGCTCCTTACCTCTTCCTGGAGGCCGCTCCAAGCCAGGGTCTCGCCTGCGAACTGTCCAGGATTTGCTCCAGGGCCTGGGAGGCCTCGATGTCCATGGGGCCTGCCTGAGGCTGCTTGTGTTTGCATGGACTTCCTGGTTTGAGCCACGCCCTTCCCTAGGGGCCGGCCCTCAGCACTTCCCCGTAGTTATAGGGCCGGTTAGCCGTGGGCCTGCCTAACTCCTCCCAGGGAGTCGCCGGTCTGCAGCCCTATAAAAGGACTTCAACTTCAGTCTGTTTTTGCCTTGCATCGAGGTGACTTCCCTCTGGAGGCTCCTGCCTGCCAGAGCCTTGTAAGGTCTTCTGTTCTTCGAGGAGCTCCTTGTCTCGTCTGCCGTTGTGCCACGTCTTCATGTCTTGATGTCTTGCCTGAGGTTCCTGAACATGTCCTGATGTTCTGCCATGATCTCCCATGTCCTGATGTGTCTTCCTGTCCAGGATGTTCTTCCCTGCGTCTTCGTCTGGTGCTCTTGAGCCTTCCATTCCTGCAGAGCTGCTGTCCTCAGATGGTGTGTGCCTGGGATTGGTGCAGTCTGCTGGTAGGATCGGTCCCTGTGCTCCAGAGCCACTGTTGCTGCCAGCCAGAGAGGGAGCTTCGAATGACACCGGCTTTGTCATTGGAGTTCCTCTTTGCCTGGACCTGCTCTGCGCGTGTCTCGCTCTCCTGGGACAGGGTGGTCCGCGACTCAGTCCCGCGGGTGGGCTGAGTAGGGTGCCCTGAGAGACAATACCGATGTCCTCCTGCCTTATGTCTTGTCTTGGATCAAGTTCCTCGTCATGCGTGTGATGCCGTCGCATCAACCCAGTCTCGTCTAAGATGCCGTCGCATCAATCATAGTCCTGTCTACGTGTCAAGGCCTATGTCTGCCCTCAACCTCAGGCCAGGCCTGCTGCTCCAATGCCGATCAAGCGGCAGGTCCGAAAGGGCTCGGAACAGTCAGAGGACCGTTCCCCTACCAACATCATGTTGTTGGCGCTGGGAGCTTGCAGGCCTGACAGAGGGTAAGACCGTGTTCAGCCATGCGGGAACATGCCTTCAACCCTCGGCCTGGCCCTGAAGGTCTGGGCCCGGGCTGAGGCCCAAGGGCACACTAAATACCTCGAACACAACAGAATGCAAGGCCTTCGAGGCCGAACACAACATTTATGTACAAAAAACTGACTGGTTAAATTTTTCTATCCGTCTGCACACCCCTCACCGTTCTTTGAGATCAGCTAATAAAGTGCTTCTATATGTTCCTCCAATAGGCACAGCTCACTTAGGGGAGGATTTTAAGAGCCCTGCTCGCCTAAATCCGCCCAAATCCGGGCGGATTTAGGCGAGCAGGGCCCTGCGCGCCGGTAAGCCTATTTTACATAGGCCTATCGGTGCGCGCAGAGCCCCGGAACTCGCGTAAGTCCCGGGGTTTTCGGAGGGGGCGTGTCGGGGGGCGGGCCCGAACCGCGTGGCGTTTTCGGGGCGAGTCGGGAGCGTTCCGGGGGTGGGCCCGGGGGCGTGGCTACGGCCCGGGGGCGTGGCCGCACCCTCCGGACCCGCCCCCAGATCGCGTCCCGGCGCGCTAGCGGCCCGCTGGCGCACGGGGATTTACTTCTCCCTCCGGGAGGCGTAAATCCCCAACAAAGGTAAGGGGGGGGGGGTTTAGACAGGGCCGGGCGGGTGGGTTAGGTAGGGGAAGGGAGGGGAAGGTGAGGGGAGGGCAAAGGAAAGTTCCCTTCGAGGCCGCTCCGATTTCGGAGCGGCCTCGAAGGGAACGGGGGTAGGCTGCGCGGCTCGGCGCGCGCCGGCTATAAGAAATCGATAGCCTTGCGCGTGCTGATCCCGGATTTCAGCGGATACGCGCAGCTACGCGCGTATCTACTGAAATCCAGCGTACTTTTGTTTGCGCCTGGAGCGCCAACAAAAGTACGCCTGTTCGCGGTTTTTGAAAATCTACCCCTTAGCCTTAGATAGAGAGAGAGTTATTTCAAAGGCAGGCCCAAGTTTATGGAACACCATGCCAGCAATCCTAAGATTGGAGACAGAGTCAAAAAAATGTAAGAAAGGCTTAAAGACCTGCGCCTTCCAGCAAGCCTATTCAGATAATCTACAAACAGGTGACTAACTGCATAATCTCTCTACTTTTTATTTTATTATGGATTGTTTTACGTTTCTTTTAATATCTGATCTTTGTATTTATTTTAAAGCCTTTTTGAATTTGTTATTGCAATGTATTTTTTTTTAAATTGTGTTTTAGATATTTGTAAACCGTTGTGATGTAATTACGAACGACGGTATATAAAATCTTTTAAATAAATAAATAAATGTGTATGTTGGTCTGAGGCAGAGCTCTCATTATTAAAATTCAGAAAATTAGTTAAATCTTACTTTGATGAGCAAGCCTTTTCTAGTGTGATCTGATGTCAGAATTTTGTTTTCTGATTTGACTTTGCATCTGAATATATCGGATTTTCTAGATTTTATATGAAGCATTTAAGCTCTTTTAGTTGCTATTGTATTATGGCTATATTTCTGTGCTATTTTTTAATTATTACTTGTTTTTTGAGTTTTAAGCTGAGGCTGACAGTTCTAAAAAAAACAACCCAGCAGAGACTGTGAATAACTACAGGAGGGAATTCAGCATTAAGGGAATATGACAATTCATGCATCTTAAATAAATGGAACTCGGTTTAATAGTATATTAGCATATGAGTACTGGGAAGAAAATTGATTTTTTTTATGATTGATTTATTTTTGTTTTAGATTTTATGCAGTATTTGAATTTATGTATGTCTATGTTTTATGATTTGAACGTACCATTAAACCACCAAGAAATGGTGATTGGCAGTCTAGAAATTTTTTAAATAAATAGTTAGACAGGGCAAGGGAAGAGTGCTGGATGTGAACTAAAGAAGGGATCCTGTGTGCTCATCTATCTATGATGATGAGTACAGAGGAGGAAGATGACAAATTGTCTTGGATAAGAAGAGATATTTAATGCATGCTCATTTATTTATTATTTAATTATTTATTTAAAATTATTTATTAACCGTTTAGCAATAAAATATTGGACAAAACGGTTTACAATAAATTAAAAGACAAAACAAATGAAAAATAAGAGTAGGAAAATTACATATATAAAATTATATAAAATAAAATAGACAAACATCATATGGCTGGCAGTTGGGATATATCCTTAGCAGCATGAACAGAAATAACTGAGCAGACTGGATGGAACAAGTAATCTTTTTCTGTTGTTATCTACTATGGCCTCTATGGCTTCTTCCATTTGCTGGTAGCTCGAAAATTATATTGACTTCTAATATGTATGGCAGGCTGAGAGATAAGGTGATTTGATCAAAGTTGGAGAGAAAGCCAGTGGCAGAGCCGAGAAATCTTGACTCCCTTTTTTGGGGCTTGCATTGGAAAAGAACCCGCATCTCGCTGTCACATGAGTTCCTGTGAGTTCTTCGATAGAAGGGCGTCGGTTTTTCAGCGAGACCCATATCATCCAAGCCCCCTCAAGCCTAACATTGCAACAGTTCTTTCATTTTGCCCAATAGACTAAATGACCGACCCAGCCACTGTATACTCATATGTTCTCATTCTCCAGTTTTTTCTATCCTTTATTTCCTGGCTACTCTAGCCCCCAAGTTCATTCTCCCTGTTATTTGTATCTGCGCTTCGGCCTTCCTGTTATATGGTTTTTGTTCAGTTAACCCCAAGTTTGATGTAAACCGGCCTGATATGAAGCTTGTCATGAAGTTCTGTATAGAAAAATGGTAAATAAATAAAATAAATAAATATCACTTAGCCACCTTCTGCCAAGGCGTCTTTGCTAATCAGGGCCTGGATTTGCAATGCTGTTAAAATATAACACTGTAGGTTGGAGCCATGTTTCTTTGTCGATCTTCATTTTTTGTATCTGCTGAAGCTGTGGCCCATGGCCAGTTGCAAAGCCATTAATAAGTGCTCAATGACAGAGCTCTGCTTTCACCCACTTACTGCCAAAACCACAGAGTATTTTGAAGCAGGGAAGTACGTTCTTTACATATTGTACCTGTGTTAATCATTCATGGTATCCCTGCCATGATTTAGCTGGCTTTATCTTGTGCAATCAGTGCTATCAAAAAAACAAGTCGCTAATAATGAAAGCAGATGATTGCCTTCATTCCAATCTGAGAAAGCAACGTGCCCATTGTAAACAGTGCATTCTTTCTGTCAGGATGCACGCATGGGCTGGTGTTCTGTTTCATGTCCTGTCTTGTTATAAGCTGATAGGACGGTCACAAAACTGGTTGGATGACAGTCGGTGGTTTCAGAAATCAAGATCAAATGACTGACTCACCCGACACAGCAAACACTGGAACCAAATGAAACGCTAGGATAATCTGAAATCTATTTTTTTTTTCCGTAAAGTGTCTGAGAAACTAACCCTGCATTTGATGACTTGTTTCCGTTCCAGTTAGCTCCGCCTTGCATCACACTTCAGCGATAAAGTATAATACTAAGAGTTTTTCCTTAATTTCTCACCTGTCAATTATTTCCTCCCGAAACGAGAAGTCAGGTCAGGGCACGACAGACTCGACAATGCTATAGTACAAAAAAAAAAAAAAATCACATCTATTTTATCTGAAAATGCTACAAGTAGGTGCACAGCGCTGCTTAAAACACGGTGGGAACCCACGGCTTTTAACTCCTTTAGACAACGTGATTGATTTCAGAGGCACTGCCCAAGGGAGTGGAAGCACTCCATCAATTTCTTTTAACAAAAGATACAGTAATAAATATAAAAAAAAACTTGCCCTGATCAAGTGTGTTGTGTCAGTAGTAAAAACACAAGCAGAGTACATCAGTAAGTAGCTTTAAGTGGAAGAGAGAGCAAATGACCACAACCTGCAGATTCCTTTCCGTTGACGTTCTAGTAGTGCTCCTAGAAAAGCTTATAGGGCCCCTTTATCCAAAGGAAGGGTGATTTTCAAAGGCATTTCCATGGGTAAAGTGGTGCTTTACCCACAGGAATCTGTGTGCAAGTTTACCTGGACTGAGCAGAGGGACAAGGCTCGGGACGGGGTTTACATTTAGGTGCATAGTTTTCCAGTTTCAAAAGGATGCAGGTGAGTTTCAGGAAACATTTCTGAGCCCAAATTAGCAGGCGTGCGTGGGTTGCTTCCATGGGATACTGTTGTTTTGCTTTGAAAATCAGTGTAGCTTGTAGGGGTGTTTTGCTGTCAAATTTATGCAAGTTGTTATAAAATCACCCCAAAATGCTGCAGATATGCAGAACGGCCTCCCAGAGGGGGTGGTGGAAAACAACATCAAAATAGCATGGAGCAAGCACAGAGGATCCTTCGTTGAGAGGAGCTGAAGGTGAAGACAGCTGAAGTAGGGAGACACTCTGCAGTTTTGCAACAGGAAAGGAAGCTGGGTAGAAATCAGACAGGCTGGGGGGTCTTTAACTGCCATCGTATTCTCTAACTCTGTGTACACTGCAGAGTCGCCCAAGGCAACCAGCAGATCTCTGTGACAATCTACAACTTTTTAAATGATCCACACTACATTTTCCTTATGTAGTCACTTTTGGGCCTGTGACCATATAACCACTCTTATTACCCCGACATCCAGCGTTCTACGAGGCATTAGTTCACTTTGGCGTACAGTTAAAAACCGGGCTCTAGTTCCTCCATTTTTTGAAAAACATTTGCCAAATGAGTGAAATATTCAAAACATTTAACAAATCCCTTCCCCACCCAAATAGCTACATCTGGTGCAGGTTACTACCCACGCCACATGCTTGTGACTTTGCTCCCTTCTTTTCTCCCTGCCAGAGATGGCGGGACTACAAAGCAGCTTGCTCCGTAACTCGTAGGAGCACGCCACTGTGAAACCTGGGCGGCTGGTGGTCTTAGTCCTCTCTCCACTGCGATGACCTTAAGCCGCATCCTCAACCGTCACCGGCGGCAACTTGGATTGTGAACTCTTTTCGGGGACAGGGAGCTTGCAGGTAGGGGACTGATCTTGCCCGGCTTCCCAGTGCTAAAGGAATGGCCGTTTGTTTTACCCGTGTGACCAAATGCGCTCATTGTTCCAAAGAAATCACAAAATATACCAAAAAAAAGGGGGGCAGTTTTTAACAGATACTTAACAGGTGACTTAGAGATCAGGACAGCTTCTAGTCAGTCTGCTTTGAAAGAGGAAGGAGAGACTTCAGTCAACTTACTTGGCAAAGCTAAGATTTCTTTGAAATTAAGCCTTTACAAAGCTTTTAATTTTGCTATTCTGTCTACTTCCCTCCCACCCTACCCCTCTACCCACCCACCCCTAGGTCTGTTGTTCTAATATAGTCTACCTAAATTCATAAATGGCAACAAGGTAAATTAGTATTTCCCTAATTGCTATCCATCAGACAAATTACCAAAATGAGGACTATCCAATGCAACAGTTGTGGAGCCTTTATATTGAGGGTAATCATATGGAAACTTAAGGCTTGCCCCATTTGTTCAGAACTCTATACCTTGGAAAAGGAGCTGGCTGAAGGTAAAGCTGAATTAGCTTCAATAAAGAAAGTCTCACCCACTGTACATTCTTCAGGAATTAAATTCCCATTACCACTGAATAACCAAAAGTCAAGGAAAAAGAGATTTACTGTGGGCTCAGGTAGGTTAAGACCTGTGACCCACAGACACCCATTATTGACAGCTGTGCAGCCCACACCTCTACCCCCCCACTCACATAGGGCATTGAGGAACTTAAAAAACAGTATTACAGTGGCCTCTGGTAGAATTAGACCTGTGATCCGGAGACACACACTGTATCAAGTGCAACACGTACAAAATGCCTTCTCTGTATTAAATACTGAAGAAGTTCTCGAGAAAAAGATTGAAATGTTATCTGAAAATAGAGAAGAAACCCAATGCATACAGAAAGTCCAGATCAGAAACCAAAGAAAAAAGCTCACTGTGATGGATGACTCTGCCATCAGAGGCATTAATCTCTTCCCTTGCACAAATGCAAAGGGAAAAGTGGATAACAAAACTCAACTAAAGAGGTCACAAAAGGAGTCCAGGAACAGCAGTAACCTGAACGAAGAAAGCTGGAAAGCTATGAGCACAAATGGTCATAGTTTGGGCAATAAAATCCCAGATCTGCAAGCCCCAATGGTGGAGGCAGACTTGGACATTGTTGCTGTCACGGAAACGTGGTTTACGGAATCTCATGACTGGGATACAGCAATACCAGGCTATAACGTGTTAAGGAAGAACAGAGAGGACAGGAAAGGGGGAGGAGTGGCTCTTTATGTTAGAAACAATATCCAAGCATCTGAGCTGCAAGGAAGATGGGGCAAAGAAGAAGCACTATGGCCGACCTAAAAAAAGATGGGGCATCCATTTTTATTGGAGTGGTTTACAGGCCTCCAAACCAAAAAGAAGAGCTGGACAGAGACCTAGTTAATGACATCCACAGGATAGGAAAGAAGGGAGAAGTGATCGTTGGAGACTTTAATATGCCAGATGTAGACTGGAGAATCACATCTGCATAATCTAAAAATAGTAGAGCGATAGTGGATGCCCTGCAAGTAGCTTTGTTCAAACAAATGGTAATGGAACCCATGAGAGAAGGAGCTATACTCGACTTAGTGATCACTAATGGAGATAATGTCTCAGACGTCCAGGTGGGTGCCCACCTCAGCACCAGTGATCATCAAATGGTATGGTTTAATATCACAAAAAGGATACGGAAAAGAAGCACAAACACCCGAGTTTTGCAGTTCAAAAACACGGACTTTGATGAAATGGGGAAGTACCTGAAGGAAGAACTAAAAGGCTGGGAGAACGAGAGAGATGTGGATCAACAGTGGACCAATCTAAAAGGAGCAATTACCAAGGCAACTAATCTATATGTTAGAAAAGTAAAGAAAAGCAAAAGACAAAAGAAATCTATCTGGTTCTCAAAGGAGGTGGCTGACAAAATAAAGGCTAAAAGAACAGCGTTCAAGAAATATAAAAGATCCCAAAGGGAGGAGCACAAAGATGAATATCTGGTAGAATTGAGGGAGACGAAGAAATTAATCAAGACGGCAAAAAGTCAAGCGGAAGAGAGGATTGCCAAAGAGGAAAAGAGAGGTGACAAAACATTTTTCAGATACATCAGTGAAAAGAGAAAAGTTCAAAGTGGTATAGTGAAATTGAAAGATGGAAAGGATCAAAGTGTGGAGAGAGATGAAGAAATGGCAGAAATATTAAATGAATACTTCTGTTCTGTGTTCACTAAGGAGGACCCTGGAGAAGGACCGTCCCTAGTTAACAAGAAACTGGAGGGGAGTGGAGTAGATGTAACTCCATTTACAGTAGAGAATGTATGGGAAGAGCTGGAGAAACTGAAAGTGGATAAAGCCATGGGGCCTGATGAGGTTCATCCAAGGATACTGAGGGAGATCAGAGATGTGCTGGCAGGTCCGCTGTGTGACCTGTTCAATAGATCCCTAGAAACGGGAGTGGTGCCGAGTGATTGGAGAAGAGCAGTGGTGGTCCCGCTTCACAAGAGTGGGAACAGAGAAGAGGCTGGTAACTACAGACCAGTTAGCCTCACTTCGGTGGTGGGAAAAGTAATGGAGTTACTGTTGAAAGAGAGAATAGTGAACTATCTACAGTCGGGAGAATTGCTGGGCCAGAGGCAGCATGGATTCACCAGGGGAATTTGTCCTGTCAGACAAATCTGATTGACTTTTTTGACTGGGTAACCAAGGAATTGGATCAAGGAAGAGCACTCGATGTCATCTACTTGGATTTCAGCAAAGCTTTTGATACGGTCCCGCACAGGAGACTGGTGAATAAAACGAAACGCTTAGGAGTGAGTGCCGAGGTAGTGGCCTGGATTGCAAACTGGTTGACGGACAGAAGACAATGTGTGATGGTAAATGGAACTCTCTCTGAAGAGAGAGCGGTTTTAAGCGGTGTACCGCAGGGATTGGTGTTGGGACCTGTCCTGTTCAATATCTTTGTGAGCGACATTGCGGACGGGATAGAAGGTAAGGTTTGTCTTTTTGTGGATGACACTAAGATCTGCAACAGAGTAGACACGCCGGAAGGAGTGGAGAGAATGAGACGGGATTTAAGGAAGCTGGAAGAGTGGTCGAAGATATGGCAGCTGAGATTCAATGCCAAGAAGTGCAGAGTCATGCATAGGGGGAGTGGAAATCCGAATGAACTGTATTTGATGGGGGGAGAAGGGCTGATGTGCACGGAGCAGGAGAGGGACCTTGGGGTGATAGTGTCTAATGATCTGAAGTCGGCGAAACAATGTGACAAGGCGATAGCTAAAGCCAGAAGAATGCTGGGCTGCATTGAGAGAGGAATATCGAGTAAGAAAAGGGAAGTGATTATCCCCTTGTACAGGTCCTTGGTGAGGCCTCACCTGGAATACTGTGTTCAGTTCTGGAGTTCGTATCTCCGAAGAGACAGAGACAAGATGGAGGCGGTCCAGAGAAGGGCGACCAAAAAGGTGGAGGGTCTTCATCAAATGACATACGAGGAGAGATTGAAGAATCTAAATATGTACACCCTGGAAGAAAGGAGGAGCAGGGGTGATATGATTCAGACTTTCAGATCCTTGAAAGGCTTTAACGATCCAAAGACAACGACAAACCTTTTCCGTCAGAAAAAAATCAGCAGAACCAGAGGTCACGAGATGAGGCACCAGGGAGGAAGACTAAGAACCAATTTCTTCACGGAGAGAGTGGTGGATGCCTGGAATGCCCTTCCGGAGGAAGTGGTGAAGACCCGAACTGTGAAGGACTTCAAAGGGGCATGGGATAAGCACTGTGGATCCATCAAATCTAGAGGACGTGAATGAAGAGGGGGTGGCTCGCATACAGTATGCTGAACAAGCATCAGCCCTCAAGATAGAAGGGCTCAGAATAGAAGAACAACAGGAAGCCGCTGCTGCCACAGCTGCCGCCACAGCCGCCACCGAAGTGCGCAGAAAGGCTGAGCTAGAGATCGCCTTAGACCTGTTGCAGTAAAAGGGAGAAGCAGCAGCCCTTGAAGCCCAAATTAAAGGTCTTGTTGTGGGGGGAGGGAAGTTGTCACAGCTACAAAAAGTAGCGGACGCAGGGATCAATAACCGGGGCCCGCAAGGCCAGGGGTGGGAGGAGGCGGCAGAACACTGCACGGAGTGGCAGTAGCCACAGAGGCATTCACGGAGCGGGATGCCAGTGGTCAGTGTTCCACCTTCACAGAGCGGAAGGCTGGAGTGGCATTCACGGAGCGGGATGCCAATGGTATACCACCTTCACAGAGCAGAAGGATGGAGGGCTGCCATCTCCAAAAAAAAAAAAGCAGAGGGGTGGGTAAGAGTATGTAAAATTACCGGTGAGGACATAGGCTATAGGTATTGCCAATTATTAGGCTTGTTCAATATTTGTTGATTGTTAATGTGGCTCGCGAGAATGAGGGCTACTACCTGGAGATAATGCCCTTGTTCAATGTACATACACACGGTTAATGAGACTCCATCATTGCTCTAGGCTTCAACAGCAAGAGGAAATGTGGAAGAAAAAAAAAAGGATTTGCATTCACAAAAAAGCGAGGTGTAGCTTGCTTGTTACGGCGGTTACTTCCCCAAAACCAAATAAGCCGATACTTTACTTTCAATACATATCCAGCATAGCTCTCTGCTTCAACGGCAGGGGAGAAAGTCTAATACTTCTCTTTCAATGCATAGCTCTCTGCTTCAATGGCAGGGGGAATGTGGAAAAGAGGATCTGTATATGGACAACAACCAACAAGGTCTGAATTACATAGTCTGAGTGGACAAAGGCATGGGTGTAGCCTGCTTATTGCTGCGGTTACTACCCCTAATTAAGCTAGATATTCACTTGGATGTGGTTCCGGCACTGCTCTCTACATTGGTGGTGGGGTGGAGGGGAAATGGAACTAAGGGGTACTAAAAGCCAGGCGTAACAAGTATGAGAAAAAAAAAAGAGTGCATGGCTTGCTGGGCAGACTGGATGGGCCGTTTGGTCTTCTTCTGCCGTCATTTCTATGTTTCTATGTTTGACTGTCTGTAGGTATTCCAGTATTCTTTCATTGCCCGTATTAAATGGGCAAAGAAAGAATGAAGGGGTGTTCAGGAATCCATGTTCTGAACCAGATCCTATGACACAACTCTCAAGTACTCTTTCATTAAAAGTTGTCTGTCACATGCTTAAGCAGTTGCCAAAATCAGTATGAAATTTCATCATGTCTATATCAGGCAACACAATATAGTTCCATGGAATTGTGCCAGGACACTGTGTTCATAAGTGGGTCACTTTTCAAGCAGGCATTGAGCGGCCAAGATAACCAGCTCATTGTAGTGATCTTTAGCGGCATTTTCAGCTGAACCTAACTGGTGAGGGTTTCACTTGAAATGTTCCCTAAATCGAGCGGGTCAAAAATTGATTGGCAAAATTTAGGAGACTTCTATTTGTGTGGCTGGCGTTATTTGCTTAAACTTAACGGGTTAAAGTCCATTCCTCCTGGGATGCCCTTGGAGCCATCCCTTTTTTGACAGGCCAAATTTGGCCATCTGGTGAATTTAGGGAGTTAAATGTAGCCTGGGCGGTCTTCTTGTAGTGGATAGGTTAGTTCCAGATTCGAGGCTAGAGTATAAAACAGCTGATATCCGGTAGAGACGGAAGATTAGCGCTTGAGCGCCATTTTTTGAAAGACAAAGCGGTAGGAAGAACCTGTGCCACACTGAATTGTAAGTAGCAATGCATTAGTAGAGTAAGATACGTATAGACATCGTTTTAAAGGTATTTATAGACTTATGTTTTTTGTAACAGAGTTTGTGAAGGAACGGTAGCCCCTGAAGCAGGCGCGAGGAGCGCGCCGAAACATGGCCAATGTCGGGCGATTCATCTGAAGCAGTGCAGTAACACGGCGAAGAAACATAGTAGAAATACTGTTGAGAGATAAGCATAAATCGAAACACACAATGTTTTAATGATTGGTTGTGGCATGTTAGATTGTCAAATACGGGTGTTTTTAGGGATTTTAAGGGAGGCATATTTGCACTTTAGAAGAATATAAGTTTAATTGACAAACTTGAAGAGAGTAGGTAATTAATAGACAAACCTGAAGAGAGTAGGTAAATGACGTAATTATTAAGTGGTGAAGTCAAGAGAGGGGCTGTAGCCCTGTAAGGGCAAGAGCTCATGAGACTGCGAACACACTGACATCTTTCTGATACCACTCTCTCTGGTAAGTCTTGTTAATTACATATTAAAAGTAAAAGTATAATACATCTGCTTTTTTGCAGTACCTCAAGTTGCAACGTTCTGTTTTTGTTTAGTAGTTATATATTTGAGGTTTTTTGAGCCAGCATATATTATCAGCCAGTAAATGGGGAACATTTTTTTTAAAGCAAAGTTCAAGCTGGCTAACTCCTGAAGTTAACCAGTTGATTTTGGCTTTTCAGAAGCTACACCAGTATTAATGGGATTGTTCTAGCCCTGAAACTGCATGGGCACTTGCTGTCCAGTTGCTTTAATGACCCCAGGTGTCCGTAGTGCACCTCGGATAAATGGCTGATGCTGTACCTGGGTCAGCAATTAGACTCAGCCAATTGCCAAACATGCTGCTCTTGACAACAGTCAACCATATGGTTTAAATCAAAACAGTTTGGCATCATCTGCATAATTCCAAGAATGCATGTGGCATATATTTCATATAAGGTGGAGGGAACTATGAGAGGGATAAATTTGCAATTTAAAAAAAATACAAAATACCTTAAGAAGAAACAAATATGTAGGGTGACAGTGAGTTACAACCTTCTAGGATAAAGCCTTAGGTCAGAATGCTTTTGGCTTGTAAATCATTTGTCAACCAGCCTGGGAAAAAAAAGTGAATGTATGCTACTTACAAAACCCAGAACAAGTCAGGAAAGGCGCGGAGAGGTATGGCTTTCTAACATAAATCTGTAGAAGGGGTGTGTGTGGATATGGCATTTATGGTGGGTGGGTGTTTGGGGGGAATGGAGGTACGGGTATATGAAGAGTATGAGTGGGGCTGGGATTGTGTGTGGAGAAGAAGGCTGTCTATGTGTGTGTATGGATGGGTGGGTGTGGGTGGTAGAGATATGTGTTTGAGGATGTGAGGGTGTGTATGTAGGATGTATAGGTCCTGTGTTTATTGTGGGTGTGAGAGGGTGTTTAGGGGGCTGGAGATGTGGGTTTTGTGTGAATTTTGGATGGGTTGGGGGTGTGGGTGGGAGGGAGGATTAATGGAGGGGTTGTTTGAGTATAGGGATTGTCGAGTATTTTTAGAGGTATGGATATGTGTTTTCAGGAAGAAGATATACTTAAAGAGGGAGTTGGATATGGAGAGGTTGTTTGAGTGTGGATTTCTGGGGATATCAACATGTATGTATATATATGGGTGGTGCAAGTGGGGGAGTGTTGGCGATAGTGTTGTTGGAACCTTGGGGAGGAAGTGCTAGGGAGCGCTCCCGATTCTAGGGAGATGTGTGCCCTTGGACCACGACGCGACTGCAGAGAGGAGCTCCATGGAAGCGCCATGGCAGGCAAGATGTGTCCAAGCATGGGATGAGCAGACTGACTACTGCCCTAACCTCTACCGAACCTGCACGTACCAGTAGAGACCCAGCAACACAATGCTGGTCTCTGGGGTAGCCCTCCAGCCACTCGATAGCCCTTTCGGACCTGCCACTAGGGAGCAGCAGATGCAGCACGATGGACAGAGGGCAAGGACAGGCAATGGTACTGGAACTAGGAAGAAGATGGGACCTCGGTCTTGGACTAGGCTTGAAGACTTGAACAAGGCAAGGATACTTGGAACTCAGAACTCAGATGAGAAGAAGATGCTGGGAACTTAGAACTCAGACGAGGAATCTTGGAAGGACTCGGACGAGGGCTTGGAACTTGGAAAGGCTCACACGAAGACTTGGAACTTGGAAGGACTTCAGACAAGGACTTTGAACTCGGAACTTGGATGAAACGAGACAAGGATTCTTGGAACTTGGAACTCAGATGGGACGCGACAAGGATTTTTGGAACGTGGGAGGAGTGAGGACAAGGACTCGGGATACTTGGAGACTTAGATAGGCACTGCCCCTCAGGGCGTCTTACACAGCTGACGTGGGCTGGTCACGGACCACCCTGTCCCATGGCGCACCCTACACAACCTGAAGAGGCTGGTAACGGACCATGCGAAGAGCGGAACAAGCACAAGACTGAGGCTCAAGACAAAGGAGTAATCCGGGCAGTGCTCAAAGACAGGTCCAACCAGAAGAGGACTCCAGCCACCAGAAACAGACACTGGATTGATAAGGATTTACTCCCAGGGAAGGTCAGCTGGAGATGAGGTCCAGGGCGAGCAAAGCTGAACCCGGAGCTAGGGACTGATGATACTTCAGGATCAGGATTGGACGAAGGATATCAGGATTGAGACTTGGAACTTGAAACTCAGAATATCAAAATCAGGACTTGGAAATCAGGACATCGAGGTCAGGACTTGGAATTCGGAGACTTGGAACATCAGGACTGGAACATAGGAAATTGGTTACGAAAGGACATCAGGACATCTGGATATCTAAGGCATCTGGACATCAGAGACCTCTACAGAAGAGGACCACAGGGATGTCTGGAACATGACGGACAAAGACATCAAAGGACAGAGATGTCTGGACATCCAAACACGAGGGGACTTCAGGACATCCGGAGATAGGGAGATGTCTGGACATGGAAACACGGAGACATCAGGACATCTGAAGACAAGAGGATGGGATCCGTTGAGAGACCAGAACATGGAGTGAAGAAGACGACAGAGGTTCAGGAAGCATGGACGAAGACAAGGAGGACCAATGAGGAACAGAGTGCCTTGAAGAAGTGAAGAAGGATCACAGAGGACTCCTGGAATGAAGAGCTGGAACTGAAGATCCAGGAGAGGTCCAACTCCACGACCAACTCCTTGTGAAAGTGAAGACTGAGTGAAGGAAGGCCCTCGTTATAGGGCTGAAGAGGAAATGCCTAGAGGACGTCAGCAGAAGGAGCCCAGGAGGACTGCCCACCGCTGGCCCTTTAAATGAGACAGGAGGCGTGGCCTCACACCTAAGAAGAAGGCAAGACCAGGGACAGCAGCCATGCTGTGAAGAGGAGCTGAAGCAGGAGTAGGCCTGAGGCATTGGAGGCGGCTCCTGCTGCAGGAAGGCTGAAGATGATGGCGGCTTCCTGCTGCAAGAAGAGGAGCTTCAGGGCCACTTCCTGGCCACAGAAGAGGATGACAGCAGAGGCCTCCTGGCCATGGAAGGAACGGTGCTTGCAGCGGCCTCTGGACTGCAGAGAGAAGGAAGCGGCAGCAGCTCCCAAGCTGTGAAGAGGAGCGTCGAAAGCGGCAGCTCTCTGCCACAGGAAGATCGGATGGTGGCGGCTCTGTCCGCCACGAGAGGTGGCTTCAGCAGCAGCTTCAAGGCCGCGAGGAGAGACCTGGTCGGCGGTGGCTGGCCCGCTACATGGAAGAAGATAGTTGATAGTCTTCAGGCCGCATGGAGGCCTGAACAGTGGCGGTTCCCTGCCGTGGGCAGCAGCAGGACTGAAGGCGGCCCCCAGGCCGTGGAGAAATGGTGGTCAGCGGCAGACTCCAAGGCTGCATAAAAGGAGGGATGGTCAGCGGCATTCAAAACAGCGATGGCAGCGACGGCCTCCGGGCTGCGCTGCAAGGTGAGAGACAGCTTGTGACAAGTGTTTGTTTGGGTAGGTTTGTATGTAGGGTATCTGTGGGGGTTATTTATTTATTATTTATTTATTTATTTATTTAACAGCTTTTAATATACCGGTGTTCGTGCGGGCACATCACGCCGGTTTACAATAAAACTTGAGAAAGGAGGAAAGTTACAAAAAACAGGGAGCGGGTGAGGGAGCAGTTGAGAATCGGGGGGCGGGAGTGAGGGGGATAGATGGAGGAGGAAGGGATAGCAGCTGAGAAAGTAGAGGAGCGTAACCATAAACGAGGTGGAGGTATTTACAGGAGGGGGTATTTACAGCAGGAGGACTGCAGAGGTGTGATAATTTGAAAATTAAAAAACTTATTTACATTGTACATTCTATACCTTATAACTTATTTACAGCATAGAGTGATACAATTAACTTAGGACAAGCTAATTCAGAAGGCGTGTTAGGGAGAAATCCATAGGAGCGTATAGGGAAATGCGGTGGGAGGCGGGGGGCGGAGTCTGGGGGTTGGCTACATGGGTGGGGGGGGATTGTCTACGGGGGGATGGTTTCGGGGTAGGCCTGTCTGAAGAGCCAGGTCTTGATGCCTTTTTTGAAAGTGGGCAGGGAGGGTTCAAGACGGTGATGTGTGGGGAGGGAGTTCCAGAGGGCAGGGCCTGCGATGGTGAAGGCTCTTTCCCTGGTGGTGGAGAGGCGAGCTGTCTTAAGGGGGGGTGTGTGTAGGATGCCTGCTAGGGTGGATCTGGTGGGGCGATGGGAGATGTGAAAGTGGGGCATTTTCTTAAGCCAGGCGGAGTGGCTTTTGTAGAGAATGTTGTGGAGTATGGTGAGGGTTTTATATTGGGAGCGGAAGTGGATGGGCAGCCAATGCAGATCTACAAGAATGGGTGTAATGTGCTCTCTTTTGCGTGTGTTAGTTAGGATTCTTGCCATGGCGTTCTGTAAAGTTTGTAGTGGTTTGATGGTGGAGTATGGGAGGCCTAGCAACAGGGCGTTGCAGTAGTCCACTTTGGAAAATATGGTGGACTGCAGGACTAAGCGGAAGTCTTGGGTATGGAGTAGTGGCCTGAGCTTTTTAAGGATCTGGAGTTTGTAGAAACCTGCTTTGAGCAGGGACTTGATGTGTGGCTTGAAGTTGAGGTGTTGGTCGAGTGTGACTCCCAGGTCTCTTACAGAAGGGGGTAGGGCGTGGGTAATGGTGGAGAGGGTTGATGTGGAGGAGGAGGCGTGTTCAGGTTGCTTGGATATGAAAAGTAATTCGGTTTTGGTTGCATTGAGTGCAAGGTGTAGGTTGGCTAATAGGGAGTTGATGGTGACTAGGCAGGATTCCCAGAAGAGGATGGTTTCATTGAGCGTTTTTTGAATGGGGATGAGAATTTGCACATCGTCAGCATATAAGAAGAAGTCCAGGCCTAGGTCTGAGAGTAAGTTGCAGAGGGGGAGGAGGTAGATATTGAAAAGGGTGGAGGAAAGGGAAGAGCCCTGGGGGACGCCTTGCATGAGGGGAACGTGAGCAGATTCAAAGTTATCAAGTTTTATAAGGTATTCTCTGTTTGCAAGGTAAGAGGCAAACCAGTCTAGTGCTGTGTCGGCAATGCCTATCTCTGCCAAGCGGGCGAGAAGGATCTGATGATTGACAGTGTCAAAGGCTGCCGATATATCCAGTAAGGCCAGTAGAAATGAGTTTCCTTGGTCTAGACCGATAAGTATGGTGTCAGTGATAGCTAGAAGGAGATTTTCGGTGTTGCGGCCTTTCCGGAATCCAAATTGTGATGGGTGCAGGAGGTTGTGTTCCTCGAGGTAGTTGGTGAGCTGGGTATTGACTGCTTTCTCGAGGACTTTTGCAATGAAAGGAAGGTTGGAGATGGGCCGATAGCTTGCCGGATCGGAGGGATCAAGGGAGGGTTTTTTTAGGAGAGGCTTCACAATAGCAAGTTTGAGGGGATCTGGGACTTTGCCGAAGGTGAGGGAGCAATTAATGATATCAGCCAGGGGTTTGGCGAAGGTGGTGGGAATGGAGAGGAGGGTTTTGGAGGGGATTGTGTCTGCAAAATGTGTGGCCGGCTTCATCTTTTGAGGATGGTCTCAATTTCTAGGGTGGATGTGAGGTCGAAGGATTTGATGCTGGTGTTATTGTGATTAGGGAGGGGGGAGGTGGTCGTGGGGTTATGGGGGAAGCGTAGGAGGATACTGGATATTTTATGTTGGAAGTATTTAGCAAGCTCCTCGCATTTTTCCTTGGAGTGTTCTTCGAGGGTGGTGGGGTGGGGGGTCTTAGTGAGATCTGCGACATAAGAAAAGAGGGCGTTGGCATTGAATTGTAGGTCGTGAATTTTAGAAGCGTGGAAATCCCTTTTGGTGTTGATGGTGGCTTGCCGGTATTTGTATAGTGATTGTTTATACACTGCTTTGTGTTGGGGGGAGGGTTGGCGGTGCCACAGGCGTTCTTTTGATCTAAGGTCTTGCTTTAATTTTTGTAGTTCGTTAGTGTACCAAGGTTGTTTTTTTTGTTCTGTAGTAGGGGGATTTCTTTGTGTGTCAAGGGGCAGAGATCATTGGCTACTGTTTTGGTGATGTGATTCCAAGAGTGAAGGGCTGCGTCTGGATCTGACAAGTCAAGGTTCTTTATTGCTTTGTCTAATGCTGTGGTCATGCTTTCTGATGAGCAGGGTTTCCGGAAGGAGATAGTTTTTTTTTGGGTTCGTGATATCAAGGCGGGGGAATTGAGACAGATTTGGGCATTTGGGGGTTAATGTGCAGCAGTGTTATCTAAGGGAAATTGTGAAGCTTGGGTTTTTGGGGGTATGGCTGTCTGTGTTTAAGTGTGGGGCATGGTTGGACAAGTGTGTGTATAGGGTGTGTTTATGTGTTTGAGGATATGTATGTAGGGAGATCCCATTTATTCCCATCTTCTTGTGAGCCAGGGGAGTATAGAAGGCTTCAGGAAGATCTCCAAGGATTTCTAAGGTATCTGGCTCATAGGAGGAGGAAATGATTGTTGTCTGTAGTAACAATGTTTGGCCACTGGATGGCATTTTTGATAAGTGACTATGTATTACCTGATATGATGTGCTTTGGCAGAATAGGTGTGTGCATCTCCTTAAAGATTTGGGTTCTTCCTGTTGGTTGTTGAAAGGGTCATGGGCAGTAGAAAGCAGGATAGTTTTGGCAGGGTTTTGCCCTTTCCTCCCCTGTCCTTGCTGGTATAGAGTGGGGTTTAGGGATCTCCACCTCAGCTTGTGGGCTGGGAGGCCCAGGGACCCTCCAAAGAGAGTGGGACCTTGCAGGGGTTCTTCCCCTCAAGGGGAGAGGCCCAAGGCCAAGAAGGAGTCCATGTCCTTCATCAGTTAGCCCAGAGGAAAAGAAGCGTGATTGATGGTGGCTGTGGAGTGGGTTTTTTTCTCCCTCCCAGGGAATTACCATTAAAGCAAGAAGGAGAAGTGCAGGAGTGGGTTGAGTTCACTAAGTTGGGAATGCCCCAGAGTATCCTTTGATGTTCCAAGGTCTGGGAAAGCAGGCACCGGGAGAAAGGAGAGGTGTTTGGAAGGAGAGGTTTGGACGGAAAGGAGAAGTGTTTGAATGGGAGGTGTTTGGATTGGGACGGTGTTTGGATTGGGGAGGTGTTTGGATTGGGGAGGGTGTTGGAATGGGGAGGTGTTTTGGATTGGGGAGGTGTTTGGAATGGGGACCCCCCCCGCGTGTTGTTGGAACTGTAGAGGGTCGTCGAGGCACATGGGGAGGGTTTGGATTGGGAGGGGTTTGGATTGGGGAGGGGTTTGGATTGGGGAGGGGTTTGGATTGGGGAGGTGTTTGGAATGGGGAGGTTGTTTGGAATGGGGATGGTGGTTTGGAATGGCGAGGGGTTTGGATGGGAGGGTTTGGATTGGGAGAGGTGTTTGGAATGGGGAGGTTGTTTGGATTGGGAGGTGTTTTGGAATGGGGAGGGTGTTTGGATTGGGGAGGTTTTTGGATTGGGAGCTGTCCAGCATTCTACAAGTTCTCTTCAAGTCCAATGGTGAATCTTTTGTGACCAAGGTTTTTGGAATCATTGTCTTCCCAATTTTAAAGAGGTTATGTCGGTTAAAAATGTGTTACCTGGGTGTGAGTTACCTCTCTTTTCGGGCCTACAAGGCCATAACCTGATGTTTACCCTCCTGGACGAAAAATGAGAATTACAACAGTAAGTGGGTGTTAGGAAAACGAGAGTCATCGCAACTAAGTTGGTGTGCAAGACTTCTTGTGACTGGATGCACCTACCTTACAAAAGACCTGGAACCCGAGACAGAGTTTACGTTTGTCTTTTATCATCTATATGAAGGAATGACTGATGCCTTAGCTCCTGGAACAACAACAGGGAAAAAACAGAAGGCTTGAGGAAAGAAATGTATAGCTAAGATTGGAAAGGGAAGCAAACAGCTTTCTGGAAATATATGTCATCGCTTAAAGCAATGCAAAGCTGAATACAACACTAGGTAAATTGAACGGATTAAATGACAAACTATTCACAGACTGATCTCAACATCTCAAAGAAGACAGGAGTCGGATTTGTTTTGCATTCAAAATGCACTTTTTGTTTCCTGTTACTTAGACTTTGATTTATTTTCAAAAATAGTATTCTGATTTTTTTTTTCTAAATGTAATTATTTCATTTGTATTGTGTAATCGTTTAAGAAAAAACCTCTCTTGACAACTTAGGCAACATATCATTGGCGTCTACCAGGAAACATGAGGTCTCATCTCTGATTGAAACATGAGTTTGCACTAATTTCGTTTAATATAATGTATCTGTTATTTTCTCTTAACCTTTTCTTATTAAAGATAGATTTAAGTCAGATGTATATGTTATAACTGTTAGAGGTCAATATTTAGTGGTGTGATAACCAGGATATTCACAGTGAAATGTAACTCGCCAAGTCTTCACTCAATATATACTCGGCTAAAGTTATGCAGATATCGTTAATGGGGTAACTTTGACCACTGGCCGGGCTTTTAAATATTGAAACCCACATGAAACCTAGCATGCTGAGCTGGTGCTAATCTCCCCATCCGCTGTCTTTAAAAGGTGTTGGGTCAAATCTCACCCCTTCCTGCCTCCAAAAGTGACCTGCAGGGCTGAATACCACATGCAATCCACCTGCCAGCACATTAATATTAATTTATTCATTTCACTACGGGTAAGAAGACCAACGACTGGTCCCTTTTGTGAAAGCTGGCAGTGAAGGGACCAATCCCCTTCAAAACCTGAGTAACTTTATCTCCCTGAAGTTAACCAGATAACCTTATGAAGTCAATATTCAAAATGATTTTAGCCAAACAAATCTGGGGTTTAAATATTTCCCTCTCCCCCTCCTCCCCGCTGTCTGGGACTTACCCGGTTAAGACTTGGCTTAGCACTTCCTCTCTGCATAATGTTAAACTGTCCTCAGAGCACAGTAAGGTCTCCAACGACAAGATAAGAGAAGGGGAAAAGTTGGCTCCATGGTTCCAATCACATGGTTGTTATAGCTCCCATTTATGTAAGAAGCTAGTTGTCATGTTGTAGATTTTATTTATTTATTTAGATTTAACTCATGCCTTTTTCGTTGGTAGCTCAAGGTGAGTTACGTTGTACAATAAGGTAAAACCTGTTCAATGAGAGAAAGAATATGGCTATTATTACTTTGTGGGAAGCTTGATTAACAGCTATTTAGGTTAAATGGAAAACCAATGTAAGATGGAGACATGAAACAGAGGAAGAGATCCTGATGAAAAAGAACATAGTACATAGTACAGTGCAAGACAGTTGTATTACATGAAGTAATTAGTGAGGATTTTAGACAGTGCTGGGGAGGAGCCGGCTGTCGTGGTACATGTGGGCACCAACGACATAGGAAAATGTGGGAGGGAGGTTCTGGAAGCCAAATTTAGGCTCTTAGGTAGATAGATTAAATCCAGAACCTCCAGGGTGGCATTCTCTGAAATGCTCCCTGTTCCACGCGCAGGTTACCAGAGGCAGGCAGAGCTCCGGAGTCTCAATGTGTGGATGAGACGATGGTGCAAGGAAGAGGGATTCAGTTTTGTAAGGAACTGGGGAACCTTTTCGGGAAGGGGGAGTCTCTTCCAAAGGGATGCGCTCCACCTTAACCAGGGTGGAACCAGACTGCTGGCGCTAACTTTTAAAAAGGAGATAGAGCAGCTTTTAGACTAGCACAAACGGGAAAGCCGACAGTCGCTCAGCAGCGCATGGTTCGGAGAGAGGTATCTTCAAAGGATACTAATGATGCATTAGAATTAGGGCATCCCGACAGTGAGGTTCCAATAATAAGAAAAGTAGTCCAAGTGCCTGTAACTAAAAACTCACCTGAGCTAAAAAATTCTAATTTATCCCTATCAATTAAAAAGCAGAATGAAAATACAAACAAAAAACAAACTTTGAGTTCCCCGGGACTGTGTTCTTCAATGTCCTCTGAGACTTTTGTCGAATTCCCGACATCTCTTTGGGAACTAAAGGATTCTTTTGAAGATAAATTAATTTCTACAGACTTTGCAGATGGAGGGGCTGGTTTCTCTGGGGCACCATTTCACCATCTTGGCCAGGTGGATGGTAGTATACTCCTATCACTATACTCTTCCCCATCACACAAAGGATTTCTACCTATAAAGATTCAATTGTGCATTTAGTCTCATGCAGGATCTTTATCCTGTTGGACTCTATGCCATCCTGGACATAAAGCGCCACACCGCCTCCCGGGTGCTCCTCTCTGTCATTGTGATATAATTTGTACCCCGGTAAAGCACTGTCCCATTGGTTATCCTCTTTTCACAATGTCTCTGAGATGCCAATTAAGTCTATGTCATCATTTACTGCTATACATTCTAATTCTCCCATCTTACTTCTTAGACTTCTGACATTAGCATACAAACATTTCAAAGTGAGTTTTTTGTTTGTATTTACATTCTGCTTTTCAGTTGATAGGGTTAAATTAGAATCTTTTAGCTCAGGTGAGTTTTTAGTTGCAGGCACTTGAACTACTTTTCTTATTATTGGAACCTCACTGTCGGGATGCCCTAATTCTGCTTCAACAGCAGGGGAGCAAGACTGATTCTTCACTTTCAATGCATAGCCAGCATGGCTCTCTGCTTCAACGGCAGGGGGGAATGAAGAAAGGTGGATCTATATTCAGGCAACAATCAACAAGGACTGAATTACATAGTCTGGATAAACAGATAAGCATGGGTGTAGCTTGATTATTGTGGTGGTTTATACCCCTAACTAATTAAGATATTTCACTTAGATGCAGTTCCAACACTGCTCTCTACATTAATGGTGGGGGTGGAAGGGAAATAGAATAAAAAAGGTTACTAAGAGCCAAGAGAAACAGATAAGTATGTGAGAGAAAAAAAATGCAAAAGCTTGCTGGGCAGACTGGATGGGCCGCTTTGTCTTCTTCTACTGTCATTTCTATGTTTCTATTCTAATACGTCATTAGTATCCTTCAAAGAAACCTCCCTCCGAACCATGCGCTGCTGAGCGACTGTCGACTTTCTCCTTTGTTCTAGTTTAAAAGATGCTCTAGCTCCTTTTTAAAGGTTAGCACCAGAATCTGGTTCCACCCTGGTTAAGATGGAGTCTATCCCTTTGTAAAAGACTCCTCCTTCCCCAAAAGGTTCCCCAGTTCCTTACAAACAGAATCACTCTTCCTTGCACCATCGTCTCATCCACGCATTGAGACTCCGGAGCTCTGCCTGCCTCTGGTGACCTGTGCGTGGAACAGGGAGCATTTCAGAGAATGCTACCCTGGAGATTCTGGATCCCAAGAGCCTAAATTTTTCTTCCAGTATCTCCCTCCCATATTTTTCCTATATCGTTGGTGTCCACATGTGCCGTGACATCTGGCTACTTCCCAGCACTGTCTGATATCCTATCTAGGTGACACATGAGGTCCGCCACCTTCGCACCAGGTAGTCATGTTACCAGGCGATCCTCACGCCCACCAGCCACTCAGCTATCTACATTCCTAATAATCGAATCACTAACTGATGACCGATCTAACCTTTCCCTCCTGGGCAGTAGTACTGGGAGACACATCATCGGTGCGAGAGGAAAATGCACCACCTGGAGAGCAGGTCCTTGCTACGGGATCCTTTCCTGCTACACCAGGTTGATGCTCTCCCATCATGAGACCTTCTTCCTCTAAGGCAGCACCAGGGCTGCCAGTCTGAAGTTGGGACTTGGCTACTTTGTCCCTGAAGGTCTCATCTATATACCTCTCTGTCTGCCTCAGCTCCTCCAGGTCTGCCACTCTAGCCTCCAGAGATTGGACTCGTTCCCTGAGAGCCAGGAGCTCTTTGCATCAGATGTACACATACAACTTCTCACCGGCGGGTAAAAAATCATACATGTGACACTCTATGCAGAAGACTGAGAGGCCCCCCTCTTGCCGCTGGACTGCAGCCTTCATCTTAAATTTGTTCAGTTCCTAGTTCAGTTTTAGGTTGCTATGGGAGTAGGACTACATACAATTAGGGTCCTTTAAATGTATTAGTGTATTCACAAGGGAATGATTTAAACTCTTGATAAGGTATGGGTAATTTCTGAATTTAAAAGGCTGATTAACTTTTTTTTGTGTGTGAAAGTGTCACCTTCCTATAAAGTAAAGGATGAGCTAGGGGTGGGTGGGAGAGGGGTGGGAAGGTTTGGAATTGCAAACACACAAACCTTTTACCTGCCTTTCTGACTACCTATTTAATACAAAACTCACAAACTTCTGTTTTTACTTGCCTTTCTGACTACCTATTTAATAAAAAAACACACAAACTTCTGTTTTTTACCTGCCTTTCTGACTACCTATTTAATAAAAAAACACACAAACTTCTGTTTTTTACCTGCCTTTCTGACTACCTATTTAATACAAAACTCACAAACTTCTGTTTTTTACCTGCCTTTCTGACTACCTATTTAATAAAAAAACACACAAACTTCTGTTTTTTACCTGCCTTTCTGACTACCTATTTAATACAAAACTCACAAACTTCTGTTTTTTACTTGCCTTTCTGGCTACCTAGTTAACACAAAACTCACAAAACTCCTGGTTTTTGCCTGCTCTCTGATTAGCTATTCAGTACAAACACTCAGCCATGATACCCAGCTCGTAGATGTTCTTTATTATTGAGAAGGTGGGTGCAGTGGGGAGTGGGCTTTGGAGCTGAAAGGGAGGAAGGCAACGGTTGGTTAAGGTCTGTAGGCCCATGATCTTTTTTTCTTTTTTTTCCCCAGCACTTTACCACTTACTTGGCTATATTCTTTTGCTGTTAAATTTAAAGTTATCCAGGAACGATTTCCTGGATAACTTTAGATCTATTCTCTCTGGCACATCTAGAGTTAGCTAAATAACTTATCCAGCTAACTGTAGGCATACAAATATTGGCGTTATCTGCATAAGATATTTGACGAACCAGTGACGTTTACAACAGGAGATTCAATCTCGCTTCATCAGCCCTCTCTCCTCTCCCATCCAGCCCTCTCCAAGTCACCAGTAATCTTGCTCTCTCAGTCCCCTCTCCCCTACCACATCCGCCGCCCGTGCCCTCCCCCTTCTCCCTGGTCTCCCTGGACCCCCACTGTACTAATTTGGTGGGACGAGCTTGATAGTTGAAGGAGAAAGTCCTCACCTCTCCTCCAGACAGCATCGACACATGGAACCCCTATGGCATTAGGCCTCTTGTAGCGTGTAATTACAATATAGTAAATCTCCCATACCACGCCGTGGTATGGGAGATTTACCACGCCGTGGTATGGGAAGCAGTAACAACCCTACCGATGAAAATGCAACAAGTCCCTTTCAGGAGAAGACATTCCCCTATATCTGATGATTTTTGCAGCGCAAAATGATATTCTTTAAGCTTATTAAACTGTATGTTGCAATAAGGTCAACTCTTTACATTGAGTGGAATTTTTTGTTCTACTTAAACTTAACTTTTTGTTATTAACACTGCAACTGTGACATCAGGTTCTAAAACACCATTACATCTCCTATTTAGAAAACAGAGCAAGCCAGGCTGTCTAAAATACCTGTAAAATAAAAAATACATGTATCTAAAAATATTGTACAAAAGCTTGTATAACTACATTGGTTCCTTCTTTAGATGTCGGATCAGAGACATTCAGATTTAAACAGGGGTCTCAATAGCTAACATACAATATTTTTGAATAATACTTACATAAATCAAATAAAAACTAATCACAGGCTGCCAAGAATACAATTTATTCCAAGAGACATATCTGCCATATCAAAACAGGACTCAACAGCAACAACCCTATCCGGAAAAGCAGCAATGCAAATATTACATCAGGCCCCAGAAGAAGGACTGCTATAGACCCCCTACACAGAAACTATATCCTCAGCTCAGTCACACATACAGAACACAGAAAGACCCTTACCAAAGACAGAATAAGAGACCAACAAACAAAAAATAAAGAAATATAAAACATCAATCATAAAAGTAAAACCATACTAAAAAAAAGAATACATTTTTCAAATCAACTGACGAATAAAACATTCAATAATTAAAACCTCATAAAAATGTTTATGAAATGTCTCAAAACACCAATACAATATTTTAAAACAGCAGACATATCAGATAACATCCAATAATGATTAAAAAATCTCCCGCTCTCATACCTGGGATGTTTCAGTTTCTAGCCACTGAGATTGTTGTGGATTGAGGAAAGAGGGCTACACAAACTTTATCTTCTCTCTCACCCCCTTCATACATTGACTCTCCTACACACACACAAACACACACATACTGGCTCTCACCCACCCACACACATACACACACACCAGCTGTCACACCCCCACACCCACAGGCAGTCATACACACAGGCTCTCACCAACATACCCACCCACCTACCTCTCACTCACTCACTCACCCACATGTATACACGCACAGGCTTTTACCCATTTACCCAGCCACACACATACAGCCTCTCACCACTCATACACAGTCACCCACCCATACCCACAGGCAGTCATACAGTCTCTCACCAACACACCCATGCATCACCTCTCTCCTACCCACACATATACACAGGCTCTCACCCACACATATACACCCACACACAGCCTCTCGCCCCCTCCACCATACACACAGCCTCTCACTCACACATACCCATACCACAGAGCCTCTCACCAACGCACACTCATGAAGGGCCTGGGGTTCTTTTTCAAATGCCAGTAGGATGGGGTCCACTATTGATCGCTGGGTCATCTCTCTCTCTTCATCTGCCAGCAAAATGAGGTCTGCCGGCAGTCACTATATCCTCTCTCTCTCTTAGGCCACTGCAAGATGGGCTCCACAGCAGCTTGCTAATCTCCTATTCTTCAGCTGCCAGCAGGTTGACGTTTCATTGGGTGTTAAGGCATCAGAAAAAAGGAAGAGTTGCAAATGTCTTCCATGCATTCTACCAAATCAACTGATTTACCGGGCTGACCTTTACCACATACAATACATGCTCCATAATGAGGAATCAAAGTATCCACAACATCAACCCAAGCTGATTCACAATGGAGCACCGTGTGTACTGGAAGTAAATTTGGGAGTCAGTTTGAGCAACGTTAATGTTAGCATGGAGTCCTAGACAAATGAATTTAATTTATTTATTTAGATTTAGCTGACGCCTTTTCATTGGTAGTTGAAGGCAAGCTACATTCAGGTAAAGTAGGTATTTCCCTGTCTCCAGTAAATTTAAGGCATAGATTTACTTAACTGTGCTTAAAAAATAGAAATATCACACTTTCTGGATGTTAACATTCATGTGAGAAAAAAGTGGGTGTGTTTAGGAAAATTTACAAAATAACGCATTGTGCGTTATTTCATTGCTACTCGTGTTGTTTTATCATGTCATGTGTTTTGTTTTTGTTTGTTTATATAAACCAGCTTCCTGCAGCGGCTCTTTAAGGGTGTGTCAGACACTGGTGGAGAAAGGAGTGTGTTAGGAGTTCATGGAGAGGTAGGTGAAAGAAGTTTTTGGAATTACCTGAATGCTGTGTGTCAGTCTTTTGCTCGTTTCCCCTTTGTCTGCTGTCTTTTCCTGTCTGTAAAAGAAGTTTGTATTTTGTTTATCTTGTTTGTCTGTCATTTTCTGTTTAGAGGGTGCAAGAGAGGAGTGTTTGTGTGAGAGGTGTGAGGATGAAGTGTTAAGGAGTTGTTGTGGGTGTGACAGGCATGTACATGGGGTGGGTGCTCAAAGGGAGGAGAAGTGGGAAGGCCAGGAGTGGCAGAGGGAGGAAGAGGGCAGGAGGGGAGAGTAGTGGGAGAGAGGCAAGTCAGAGAAGTAAAGACAGGAAGAGAGAGGAGGAGGAGGAGGAAGGGGAGGGGGAGAGGTGCTGGCAGAAGGTTGGAGCAAGATTAGGTCGAGAGAGAGAGAAGAGAGAGGGAGAGGCAGTGGCCTGCACAGGAGCAGGTGAGGGGAGGGAAGGGCTGTAAGTGAAAGTGACAGTTTGAGTAATATCACCCCTCCAGAAGAGACGACCCAACTATCTGGCAGCCAAATAAAGAGCAGGCAGAAGTTCAGCACTGAGGACAATGACCTACTCATCCAGGATGTCCTTACCGATTACACCATGCTATTTGGGAGTCAGGCAGCAAAGACCTGAAAGGTGGGAAAAGGTGTTTTATGGAAGAAGACAGTGAACATCTACAGGCGAAATGGCATCAAGAGGACCAACAAGCAGATGTCCCAGCTGAAGACAAAGGTGGCAGCAGGAGGAGGTACGCAAAAGAGATGGAGGAGAAACATTGTGCCCCAGACTCTTGACAGCGATGGAGCAGTACCCCGTAGAATGACTGGGATCTGACGTGTTTGAGGGCATGGAAGAGTGCTTTGCATGAGAGAGTACAGGTAAGCTTGACAAATGTACAAATGTTTGAGACCTAAGACTATTTTGCTCACATTTGGAGCTCTATATATGAACATCTTATGGAAAAATATCTTTTCCTGGATATACTAGACATTTATTGTTACGATTCCGCCTGTAGCTGTGCCACAGGAGGCCTCTCACCTTTTCTCCGAAGGCCGCAACAAAGCCAGGGCCTTGCCTGGACAGTCTATCCCGGTTTTGCTCCATGGCCTGGGAGGCCTTCCTTGCCATCTGGGCCTGCCTGAGGCCTGCTCTGCTTCCTCCTGGACTCTCTCTGGTTTGGGCCTCACCCCTTCTTCCTAAGGGGCCGGCCCGCAGCTCTTCTCTCTAGTTATAGGGTCAGCCGGGTGTGGCCCATCTAAACTCCTCCCAGGGAGTTGCCTGCTTCCTACTCTATAAAAGGACTTCTCTTTCAGTTCTGCTTTCCTTGCATTGGAGTTACATGCTCCTGGATGTCTCACCTTCCAGCGCTCTGTCAGGCCTTTATTCTTCGTTGGAGCTCCATGTCTCGTCTTGAAATGTTTCCATGTTCCTGTTGTCCGATGTCCTTGGTTCCTGATGTTGCTTCCTGATGCCTTGTCTTTGCCTCTGCTTCCAGGACCCTTGGTTCCTCGATGCCACCCTTTCCTGGCATGCCATGTCGTGGTCTGTGACCAGCCCATGGGTAGTGGCCGTGTAGGGCGCTCATGGTACAAGGCCATCTTCATCTGCGCAGTACAAGCCTCTGGAAAACTTCTGCTTCAGTCCTGAGTTGTCTTTGAATCCTTGCTTGCTTCCATCCCGGTCTTCGGAGTTCCTTACATTGCATCCATCCATGCCAAAGACTCTGACTGAACCTGTGCCATTCCAGTGTGGCCCGCGATCAGCCTAGGATGGGCTGTGTACGGCACGCCTTGGTACAGGCTTCTACCGAATCTTCGCCATGTTCCAGTTTTCATCTATTCCACACCTTGTCTAGAGCCTGCTTCGCATTCAAGCGTGGTCTGTGACCAGCCCATGGGTAGTGGCTGTGTAGGGTGCACTGCGTCGCAGGCTCAACTCAATACTTGATCTTGCTCCTGAATACCTTTGCCTGCAGTACCTTGCTTCTGAACCTTCATCCAAAGTCCTTGCACGAGTCTTCATCTGCGCACCCAAGTGAGTCTTCGTCTCCACCTCCAAGTTCCTTGTCTACGTCTAGAGTCTCTATGTTCCAGAGCCTTCGTCTGCCCTCATCCGTAGTCCGGCCTGCTGCTTCTTGTCATTCCTTGTGGCAGGTCTGAAAGGGCTGGGAACGGTCGGAGGACTGTTCAATAACCAACACCATGTGTTGGCTCCAGAAGCATGCAGGTCCGGCAGAGGGTCAGACCGTCCGTCTCCACCCATGCTGGGACACACCTCGCCTACCCTTGGTACTGCCTTGGAGTTCTCTAGGGTTGTGCTGAGGCCCAAGGGCACACAATCCCCTCAAGATGGGATCGCTCTCCCAGAGCTCCCCTTCTGTAACATTTATATGTTCTTTTATTATTTTTCATAGGCCCCAGTACTAAAGCCCCAGATCTAAAGCCCCAGTACTAAAGCACCCAGCAGGACAGGCTCTGGATCCAGAGGACTCTGATGAGGAGGAACAGCTTCAACGTCAGAGAGAGCCATATGAGGAGGAGGAGGCACTACCACTCAACATCTTCTTAAGCCTGGCCACATTCATGGAGGAGAATGGTTTGGGGTGGCTGGATGTGGAGACATAGGATCAGCCAGATGGCTCCAGCACCCCTTTGCTGGAGGCCCCAGACTAATCTCAGTCAGCAGAGGATTAATGTGGCAGTCAGCATGAAGAGGAAGGCCCTGGAGTGGTGATCCCCATTCCACTGCCATCACCATCAAAGGCTGGAGAACAGCAGGCACCAGATGCACCTGCTGTACACAATCTCCCAAGATCTGAATTCCATGTCAGCAGCCCTCAATAACATTAATGCAACTTTACCCCAAATTAGGTAGTCATGCCAGTAGACAGCCCAGAGTCCATCATTATTATAGACCTCCATGACACCCAGAAGCAGTCTGTAGCTGGCAACACAAGCCAGGGGCCATAACAGAGGGGACATGCTACCACTTAGCAAAAAACATTGATGGGGAAAAGGCACCGGAAGGCCGAAAGGGTGTAGTTAGACGTTATTTTTCTCCAGAAAGTCAGCATTCAGCTGAGCCTGTCTAAAGAGTCCCTGTGGCAGTGAGGTACAAGACTGTCTGCTGGGCCTGTCTTGGAGGAAGAGTCCCTGTACTGGGCTGTTGATACGTACTGTAATCATTCATAGTATTCAAGCCTTCCTAATGCAACTGAGAGTGTTGCAGTGTGAGATGATATCCAGTTTCGAGTCTACAGTATCTACTCTTAGTGCTCAATGGTCTGGCCTCATCTCTCCAGCCATCAGCCTCCAGCCTCCATTCAGCTGTCTCCAGTCATCAGCCTCCTGCCTCCATTCAGCTGTCTCCTGCCTCCATTCAGCTGTCTCCATTCAACTTTCTCCAGCCTTCGGCCTCCTGCCTCCATTAGGGGTGTGCATTCGGATTGACCGCATTAGTAAAACGCAACTCATATTTTTTTTTTACTTAAAAAATTGATTCGACATAAACGATCGGATTTCCCACATATCGAACATAGATATGTTCGATATGTGGGAAATCGCGATTGTTGAGCCAAAATAAAAATATAAACCCCCTCACCCTCCTTAATCCCCCCCCCCCCCGACTTACCACAACTCCCTGGTGATGGAGCGAGGAGTGAGGACGCCATTTCTGCAATCCTTGGCGAGAAGCATGTGACGTCGGCGGCACGTCGAGTGACGCCGGCGTCACGTGATTCCCGGCTCGTTCGCGCTGGACGGCTCGTTCGGCCCAAAAAGAACTTTTGGCCAGCTTGGGGGGGTCAGGAGGCCCCCCCAAGCTGGCCAAAAGTTCTTTTTGGGCCGAACGAGCCGTCCGGCGCGAACTTGCCGGGAATCACGTGACGTCGCGTCTGAGTGACGCGGCGCCACGTGATTCCCGGCGAGTTCGCGCCGGACGGCTCGTTCGGCCCAAAAAGAACTTTTGGCCAGCTTGGGGGGGTCAGGAGGCCCCCCCAAGCTGGCCAAAAGTTCTTTTTGGGCCGAACGAGCCGTCCGGCGCGAACGAGCCGGGAATCACGTGACGCCGCGTCACTCGACGTGCCACCGACGTCACATGCTTCTCGCCAAGGATTGCAGAAATGACGTCCTCACTCCTCGCTCGATCACCAGGGAGTTGTGGTAAGTCTGGGGGGGGGGATTAAGGAGGGTGAGGGGGTTTAAATTTTTTTTTTGCACATATGTACATATACCCAACTCATTGGATTTTTTTTATGTCCATATTGGCCGCAAGTGGGACCCCCTTTCGGACATAAAAAATATGAACATAAAATTTTGCTCTGCACATCCCTAGCCTCCATTCAGCTGTCTCCAGTCATCAGCCTCCATTCAGCTGCCTCCATTCAGGTGTCTCCAGTCATTGGCCTCCTGCCTCCATTCAGGTGTCTCCAGTCATCGGCCTCCTGCCTGCAGCCTCTACTGTACATTTTGTTGTCTGCTCCCCTTCAGTACACTTTCTCAACAGAAACTACATGCTGTATTGTGAATCTCTACAATGGCTACATTAGAATGAGGCTGGACTACATGCTGTATTGTGAATCTCTACAATGGCTTCATTAGAATGAGGCTGGACTACATGCTGCATTGTGAATCTCTACAATGGCGACATTAGAATGAGGCTGGACTACATGCTGTATTGTGAATCTCTACAATGGCTACATTAGAATGAGGCGGGACTACATGCTGTATTGTGAATCACTACAATGGATTCATTAGAATAAGGCTGGACTACATGCTGTATTGTGAATCACTACAATGGATTCATTAGAATGAGGCTGGACTACATGCTGTATTGTGAATCACTACAATGGCGACATTAGAATGAGGCTGGACTACACGCTGTATTGAAATTCTTGTTGATCAGAGTTTGGGCAGGGTTGGTTCTGTCTTTAATGGGGAAAGCTTCCTTAAGGCACCCACACCTGAAAAACTCCTTATTCAAGATAGTGAGCATGAATAGTATACCTCAATGGAAAAAGTTCACTTTAATTAACGTACAGGCTGAGCATTTCCTCTGGTACACTGTATATAATTTTCCCCTTTAGGTACATGGTTTTAGGGAAATGTTCCCTGTGTTGCTTTGGTTGTCTGCTATCTAGCAGCTAGAAATGCTATAATACAAAAAAAACAATAAAATGCTTACTCAAGATTGAAATGGGTGAGGCTGTTGAAACAATTTCTGGAATTTAAAGTTTAAGATCAGTGGTGTTTGCATTAGTCTTATCATTGATAGAAGATTACTGCAATGCCCTTTATCTGGGATTTCCATGGAGGGTGTTAAGGAAGCCAGAATTTTGTGTGGGAGATCTAGGAGGGAAGATGCAGCTCCCCTTTTGAAGAGACTACATTGACTATCAATTAAATCACGCTGTAAATTTAAATGTTTGGTTTTGGCCTTCAAGGTTCTGAAGAGTTTGCTCTCAGCAGTTATCTAACCAGTTGAGTTGGAGATGATCTAGTCAGCAATTTATGCTGCAACTCCCTCTAGTGAGGGTTTTTTTTCCAGTAGTCGCAGTTTGGTGGAATGAGATGCCTCATAGGAAATTACAAACCTGATAGATGATTTCTGGGGAGTAGGAGGATGGTGGGGGAAGAGACATTATATGATTTGGATTTGATTGGTTTAGATGACTGGAGATTATTTTATTGATGATAGCTAGATGGTCCAGTTATGATGATGTTTTATATTGTGGAATTATGTTTTAATTTTCTTTAGATTTATGTATTGTAATTTGATGATTTATTTTGCACATCACTTTGGGTGATTTATTAAAATCTGTAAAGTGCTTAATAAATATTTTAACTAGATAAAATTACAGATAACTCATGTAAACCATGTGTATTTCTGCCTGTGGGTGGAAGCCTGAGAAACAGGCCTTTGAAGACAGATTTTTATTGTCTTTGCACAATGCTGCTTCCAGTGTTCTTGGCCGAATCTGGTGGCCACAGAAAGGCTAAAAAATGTGACCCACACAAGACTATAATATATGTGTGTACAACCATAGGGGTAGATTTTCAAAGAGTTACGCACGTATGTCCCGGGGCTTTCCAAAATGGGCGGTCCGGGGCAGGGCTGGGGGCAGGGCGGCGGTCTGGGGGTGGTCTGGGGGCAGGGCCATGGGCATGGCAGCGGTCCGGGGGCGTGACGGCGGTCTGGGGGAGGTCCGGGGGTGCTCCTGAGTGCTCCGGGTCAGTGGCCCGTGCCAGGGCAAGGTGCGCCGGCAGCCGGCCGGCACGCGCAAGTTGCGCGTAACTCCTGTAAAAAGGTAGGCGGGATTTAGTTAGGGCTGGGGGGTGGGTTAGATAGGGGAAGGGAGGGAAAGGTTGGGGGTGGATCGAAAAAAAAGTTCCCTCCAAGGCAGCTCCGATTTCGGAGCATCCTCGGAGGGAACGGTGAAAGCCATCGGGGCTCCCCTTCGGCTCGGCGCGCGCGAGGTGCACAAGTGTGCATCCCCTTGCGCGCGCCGACCCCGGATTTTATAACATGCGCGCGGCAGCACTCGCATGTTATAATATCGGGTGTACACTTGTGCGCGCCAGGTAGTCGATTTTAGCCCAAGGGGCCGATTTTAAATGTTACGTGCGTGGGCTACATTTGTGCGCATAACCCTTTGAAAATCTACCCCATAGTGAACACCAATGTATTTGTAATAATATTGTTCAAATTGTAAAGTTTGTTATAATTGCACCCCTGTTTCTTGTGAACCAGCATGATGGGACTACCGTCTTGAATGTTGGTATATAAAAAACTTAAATAAATAAATAAAATAAATAAATATTAAACCAAGAGAAATTTCCTTGCTATGTAGAAAAATGATTTTGTAGTTTCTATTTTTAATATTATGTTATAATTTTTTTTTTGATTGACAATTTTTATTGGTCTTCACATGTAAAATATACAAACAGTGAGACACTAGACATGGGGAAAATCTTTAAAGGTTCGCACGGACGCAGATTTGTTCACACAACCCAATGCGAACAAATCTACGCCCGATTTTATAACATGCGTGCGCTGACGCACATATGTTATAAAATCCAGGGTCCGAAACTGGAGCGGCCGCGGAAGGAACTTTCCTTCCGCCTCCCCCCACCTTCCCCTCCCTTCCCCTATCTAATCCATCCTCCAGCCCTACCTAAATCCCGCTCCTAACCTTTATCGAAGAAGTTACGCCTGCCTCTGGGCAGGTGTAACTTGCGCACGCCGGCTCTCCTTCCGCCAGCACAGCGACTGCGCCGGAGGCCTCGGTCCTGCCCCCAGCCCGGTGCCCTGCCCACGGCCCCGCCCCTGGAATGCCTCCTTTTGCAAGTCCCGGGACTTACGCGTGTCCTGGGGCTTGCGCGAGTCTTTGCAAGATAGGCTCGGCGCGCGCAGGGGCAGCTTGGGGCAGGTTTTCGGGGGTTATGGGCATATCTTACGCGCGTACCCCTTTGAAAATCTGCCCCTATATATTTAACATCTATACAATGAAATTTCCTAAAAAAAGACTTCTAATCACAAAAATGTCCCTCTGGCAGAAAAATTAAAAAACGTTCCTCCAGCACACTGCTGAATATTGTGTCCCAGATTAGGCTGCACTGACAAAGTAAATCACACAGGAGCTCATTTATACTTGCCCCAAGATGGTGCTGGTTCAGCTTGCTTCCATTGTAACTGCCTCATTTAAAACATCAAATGGCACGATAAACTTTTCTCAAGTTGAACTCTCCTCCAGAAAGGACTTCTGTTTTCGTCACTGAGTGGCTTCATCAGGAGGAAGAGGTGTATAAATATATATTATATACATCCTTCCAACACAATTTTTTCGAGTTCATATCTTTCTGGGCTTCCACGTGAAACAACTGGGAGAAATATATATATATATATCAACTTCCAACATGATTTTTCAGGATTCAAATCTCTGAGTTTCCTCATGAAGCAACTAGGAGACCTCGGATTATTATAAAAGTGGCTTTCTCATTGTCTCAAATATAAGCCTCAGCCTTCCTCTCTCTAGCTTCTTTGCCGGAGAACTGAAAATGGACATCAGCAAGGCAGCAAGGCAATAAGACTTGCACCGATTCCAAGCTTCTGTGTCAGCTCTTGTTAGGAGATGTTATGGGAAACATTGCACAGCCATAACTAAATAGAAGCACACATGAACCCTCAGTGACACATGACAACCAAGGACAGCCTGGTACATCCTAATATATGTCAAGGGTTAACACACTGCATGGGGAAGACATCAAGGAAAGCCTATGTGGACAACCCCTACGGCATTTTAAGTTTCTGAAATGCTACAGCAGTGAAGTTTTCCTCCTATTATTGCATCTGTAGCTCGCCGTATTCAAAGGACTGTGCTGTCACATAACAAAACTATGCCAAGATATATAATACTTTTCCTCCTCCAAGCCCAAAAACCCCATAAACAATGTATTTCCCTCTTAGAAATAGCATTCACAGTAGATGTAGCTTCAAAAGGGGATGTAAAGAGTTACAGTTTTATTAATGACAATATGTTTTAATGTATTTGATACTGTTGTAATCCACCTAGCATGGCAATCTACAATAAGGAAGATATAAACGGTTTTAAATAAATAGATTTAAATAGGTAGCCCTCACACAAAAGGTATTAGCAGCAACAGCAAACAGTTGTCCTTGTAGAAAGGCGTCCAGCAATATATCATCTAGCTGTGCAGCTCATACTTCTTTCTGCACATTGTCTTCCTATACTGTACAGGTCTTATATAGTATCTAATGTTCTCCATCATCTGTTTAATACTTTTAGAACATGGCAAATCTCTGCTGTTTTTTAATGCTTCCTCAGAGACGCACCATGGACTATATCTATGGCCTGAACAGGTTCTGCCAATACAATAATGTAACAAGAAGAGAAAATACATTTACTGTACTTTTTGCATTTATTTAACATATATTATCAAGCTAACTAACATTTAAAATCTCTCTAACTCACACAAACTTTCCCACACACACATACTTCATATTAAAATACAAAACTGTATTTCTATAATTTTCATCAAATATCTTATGATATCAATTACTACATTTAAATAAGAACATAAGAAATTGCCATGCTGGGTCAGACCAAGGGTCCATCAAGCCCAGCATCCTGTTTCCAACAGAGGCCAAAACCAGGCCACAAGAACCTGGCAATTACCCAAACACTAAGAAGATCCCATGCTACTGATGCAATTAATAGCAGTGGCTATTCCCTAAGTAAATTTGATTAATAGCCATTAATGGACTTCTCCTCCAAGAACTTATCTAAACCTTTTTTGAACCCAGCTACACTAACTGCACTAACCACATCTTCTGGCAACAAATTCCAGAGCTTTGTGCGTTGAGTGAAAAAGAATTTTCTCCGATTAGTCTTAAATGTGCCCCATGCTAACTTCATGGAATGCCCCCTAGTCCTTCTATTATTCGAAAGTGTAAATAACCGAGTCACATCTACTCGTTCAAGACCTCTCATGATCTTAAAGACCTCTATCATATCCCCCCTCAGCCATCTCTTCTCCAAGCTGAACAGCCCTAATCTCTTCAGCCTTTCCTCATTTGTATTAGTACATTAATACACGATAATCATCGAAAATTAATAATGACTTTCCACGAATCAAATGACGACACTTCTTCAATCCAAACTCCAAATGATAATAGTCCATAAATCCTACAAAGATCTTTGTTTTGCCCCATTTTTTTTATATATCAAGGGCTTCCTCAGGGACAGACTTTAATTCACATGAAGAGAAAATTTCTAATTACACGTAGAGTCAATTCACTGTCACTTCTAAGCCATGTAATTTCCTCACACCGTTAAAATGATTCTTCAATTTCATAAAGAAATCCTGAAACAATAATTATAATCAAACATTAAAGATGTGTACTGTATTTAGCAAAAATGCACCACTGATTCCACTCTAAATACTTCATGACCCACCCCAAGATACCGAATGGTATACTCAGGAACCACACATAACAAGGCTCCATTCAGACAAATTGACCTGTTCAAGATGTATCCAGAGCTCAATTATATTCACCACCAACTCCATAAATGATTCTGTGAACACAGAATAATTAACACACCAAGACCCTCCACAACTCCTTAAGAAATTCCCCCAAAAATTCCTTAAAACGTTCCTTACAAGGAACCCCCACATGGAAGAAGAAAGTGTAATAATACTAACCTTAATTCATAGCAGAGTCCATATCATCCATTTTTCAACGAATGAAAATATATGTACAAGGGAGAGTGCATAAACTATACCCTTCACTTATGATCTGAAACACAAACCAAGAGTAACAGATGATATCCAACACACTTACCCATGCCGTCTTCAAACCGAACTACCTGGCACTTACCCGGAAATGACGTAAATCCCTCCTTTGAAAGAAGCATGATGACGGTAAAGCTTAACCCATACCTGGTATATATACACCTGAATTTTAAAGCAACCAGTTAATAATTCAATCAATAAGCCACCTTCTCACCTATCCAATACACTTCACCAAACTGTCAACAATCTCCTATTTATTCCTCATAGACAAATTACATGAATGCGCTCCATTCTACCGGACCATTTAATCCATTAGGTGCTGAGGTGGACCATTTATAAATAAATTGTTGTTCTATTTGCCGTAAGGCTGCAGATAGATCCCCGCCATTTTTTAATTGCACTCTCTTGATCACAAAAAACTTAATATCCTCCCATAAATGTTGTAGCTCAGTCCAGTGATCAACCAGGGGAGCGTGTTCTCTGAAATGCTCCCTGTTCCACTCGCAGGTCCCCAGAAGCAGGCAGAGCTCCGGAGTCTCAATGCGTGGATGAGACGATGGTGCAAGGAAGAGGGATTCAGTTTTGTAAAGAACTGGGGAACCTTTTGGGAAGGGGGAGTCTCTTCCGAAGGGATGGGCTCTACCTTAACCATGGTGGAGCCAGATTGCTGGCGCTAACCTTTAAAAAGGAGAGAGAGCAGCTTTTAAACTAGAACAAAGGGGAAAGCTGACAGTCGCTCAGCAGCGCATGGTTCGGAGGGAGGTATCTTCAAAGGATACTAATGACGCATTAGAATTAGGGCACCCCGAAAGTGAGGTTCCAATAATTAGAAAAGTAGTCCAAGTGCCTGTAACTAAAAACTCATCTGAGCTAAAAAATTCTAACTTATCCCTATCAATTTAAAAGCAGAATGAAAATACAAGCAAAAAACAAACTTTGAAATGTTTGTATGCTAATGCCAGAAGTAAGATGTGAGAATTAGAGTGTATAGCAGTGAATGATGACATAGACTTAATTGGCATCTCAGAGACATGGTGGAAGGAGGATAACCAATGGGACAGTGCTATACCGGGGTCCAAATTATATCGCAATGACAGAGAGGAGCACTCGGGAGGTGGTGTGGTGCTTTATGTCCGGGATGGCATAGAGTCCAACAGGATAAACATCCTGCATGAGACTAAATGCACAATCAAATCTTTATGAGTAGAAATCCCATGTGTTTCAGGGAAGACTATAGTGATAGGGGTATACTACCGTCCACCTGGTCAAGATGGTGAGACGGATAGTGAAATGCTAAGAGAAATTAGGGAAGCTAACCAAATTGGTAGTGCGGTAATAATGGGAGATTTCAATTACCCCAATATTGACTGGGTAAATGTATCTTCGGGACATGCTAGAGAGATAAAGTTCCTGGATGGTATAAATGACAGTTTTATGGAGCAATTGGTTCAGGAACTGACGAGAGAGGGAGCAATTTTAGATCTAATTCTCAGTGGAGCACAGGATCTGGTGAGAGAGGTAACGGTGGTAGGGCTGCTTGGCAATAGTGATCATAATATGATCAAATTTGAATTAATGACTGGAAGGGGGACATTAAGCAAATCGATGACTCTCGTGCTAAACTTTCAAAACGGAAACTTTGATAAAATGAGAAAAATACCGGTAGGTAGAAAAAAACTGATAGGAGCAGCTACAAAGGCAAAAAGTGTGCAAGAGGCATGGTCATTGTTAAAAAATACAATCCTAGAAGCACAGTCCAGATGTATTCCACACATTAAGAAAGTTGGAAGGAAGACAAAAGATTCCCAGCTCCCAGAAACCTGCTAGCAGATACGCTAGACATAACCCCGCTGCACTCCGGCACCCCTTCCATATCCTTTCATTAACTGTTTCTTATCCCAATCCACTATCAACACTATATGTTACCTACCTAATACATTTTTGTACATGATATCCCACGAGCCTAAGTTATTAGCTACCTTCTTTGTTTCACTTTCGTTCCCTTTAATTGGTTTCAGTTATAACCTGTTACAACCTGTTTCCATGACCTGTTCTATGCATAAATTTGTGTTTTACGACATGATCTATGTATAATTGTTTGTTCCAATGTAAACCGGGGTGAAGGCTTCCGCTAAACCTCGGTATATAAAAGCTCCAAATAAAAATAAATAAAATATCCTCCTTGAGAGGCTGAGAATTTCGCTTAGTATACCAGGCCTCGAAAACTCTCCAAACTCTCACATAGGCCAGAGCCGTACAGAATTTCCTGGCCTGAAGCAAAGTGGAAATCATGGCAGGCGAACAACCACATTTCAGCAGACTAGCCTTCTCAAACCTGACCACTGACGACTTGGTAACGAGTTCCCTCATTGCTGATTCCGCAACTCACGCTACGGACTTCCATTTCAGCTCCTACTCAGGCGAGACACCCTCCAGGTACCCGCTCCTCGGGGGCCCTTCCTTGTCTCTGGCTATCCGCTCCTCAGAGGGCCTTCTGGCTTGGGATTTCGCTCTACCCTGCAACCCAGGACTACTGCTGGAACGCACCTTGCTGTGAGTACTCTGACTATTTGGATTACTTCCTCTCTCCGGTGTACCCCACGCTGTGGGCCACTACCACATTCACTTGCATAGGACTCTCCTATGTGCACCGTATCCATGGACCTCCTCCATACCATCATCTGTGGGAATCCTCGGCGAACCCCTTGCTGCAGGCCACTACCATTCCTGATCTACGTGAGGAACCCTGTTGGTGTACCCTGCGCTGCAGGCCACTACCATGCCATCTCTAAGAAAGGACCTTATCAGTGTACCCCACTCTGCGGACCATTACCGGATTACTACAAAGGCCATAAATAACAGATACTTCCAAGTACAAATCAAAGACGTAATGTCAGAGAAAATAAACCTTCAAACAGGAGTTCCGCAGGGATCAGCCCTATCTGCCACACTATTCAACATATACATTCTGCCATTATGTCACGTGCTAGCTGGTTTGGGCATCTCACATTACATATATGCTGATGATATTCAATTAATACTTCCAATTGATAACACAATTGAGAAAACATTAAACATAGCCAACATATATCTCGATATAATAAAACAGCTTCTGAACCAAATGGAACTAGTTATTAATATGGAGAAAACAGAATTCCTACATCTAGAAAGAAAAAACATAGCGATCATTCAAAACCCAATCACATTCAATAACAACCAAAAAATACAACTAGCTGAGAAAGTATGAAACCTTGGAGTGATAATCGATACGGAACGCAGTATGAAACAACATATATCTCTAAAAGTAAGGGAAGGATACGCCAAACTTATGACTCTTAGAAGACTAAAACCACTACTAATGACAGACTTCCGATCAGTATTAGAAGTTTTAATTTTTGCTAGCACTGACTACTGTAATGCCCTTCTACTGGGCCTACCGTACACCACGATAAGACCACTACAGGTATTATAAAACACAGCTGCAAGAATTGTAACTGGTAAAAATAAAAGAGACCATATCACTGATATCCTAATTGAACTACACTGGCTACCCATTGAGCAAAGAATACAAGACACTATGTACCATACCTAAATTAATACATGACGAAAAAGCAGACTGGTTGAACACAGCCCTTTGCGTACATGTCCCTAACAGAAACCTGAGATCAGCAAACAAAGCACTGCTAACTATTCCCTCAGTAAAAACAGCAAGACTAACTCAAGTAAGGGATAGGGCCCTATCTCTAGCGGGACCTATAATATGGAACACCATGTCTTTAGAAATCAGATTGGAAAGAGACATCAAAACTTTCAGAAAAAGTCTATAAACATGGCTATTCAAGCAAGCATACCACAAAGAGAATGGAGAGTAGAACCCAGGGAAATGTAGGATGCGGTCAGTAGAACTCACACACACATACCCCATCTTACTCGAATTGTGTATATTTTATTTCTATTTCAACAAAGGACTGGATGTAAGTATTTATTTATTTATTTATTTAAATTCTTTTAATATACCGATGCTCAAGACGAATTCTTATCGTACCGGTTTACATATTAACTGGGGGACAACCATTTAACTAGAAAGAAAGTTACAATAAGCAGGGTGTACAATTCAGGGCCATTAAGAGAGAAAGAATTAGTTTAACTTAACGCTACTAAAGGAGTAGTGCAAAAAAATAGAAAACAATTGACTAGCTTGGGGTGCTGCTAAATCAGCTAGTTTATTTAAAATCATGTATAGCTATAAAAGTATTAGTTTATCTTATAGCTGATATAGATAGAATTGGACTAGATCTGATTTTCATCAACTCACCTATCAACATAAGCAATCCCCCCTCATGCCTGGCAGTACCCTGGTCTGACCATTCCTTGATTCTTACTAAACTCACTCTCCCGCAAGCCTCACCCACATTACCTTCCCAGCCCATATCTTTTAGATACCGTAAAACCTGTAATGTGGAAACTATTACACAAGCATGCTCTGACTTAGACAGTCAAATTGACCTCTCCTCCCCAGATAACGCCTTCTCCTCTTGGGTTAACATCACACAGAACATTGCAAACAAGCATTGCCCTATCACAACTAAAACACTCAATCCTAACCGTAGAAACAGAAAACCATGGTACACACATGATCTCAAAATGCTTAAAACCCAGCTTAGAGCTGCCGAGAGGTGCTGGCGCAAACACCTCTCCCCTGCAGCCAAGACCACCTATTACCAACGCATGCACGAATACAGAAATGCCATCCTCCATACTAAACGCGATTATTATGCTAGAAAAATACACGGTCTCCAACACAACCCCAAGGCCCTCTTTACTATGGTTGCGGACCTTACCACTCCCGCCCACAACCAGCAACCACCCACAAGAACCGATGCAACGACTTAGCGCACTTCTTCAGAGATAAAGTTGCATCCATCACGGCACACTTCTCACACAATGACAACAATGTTCCTCTACCCAGTATCAGCTCTGCAGCAAATCTCTCCGTTTTCGACTCAACTTCCTCATTAGAAGTTGAGAACATCCTAAGAAAGATGAAACCCTCATCTCATCCCTCTGAAACTATCCCCTCTAAGCTTCTCCTATCTATACCCAAAGTTATTGCCAAACCCCTATCCAACATTTTCAACTGCTCCCTAGAGCAAGGCACAGTTCCTAATTTCCTCAAACAAGCAGTAGTAAAACCGCTCCTCAAAAAACCTAATCTTGATCCTGCCACACTGTCCAACTACAGACCAGTCTCCAACCTGCCCCTACTCGCCAAAATTCTTGAAAAACTAGTTAACTCTCGCCTCTCTCTCCACCTTGAACAACATAACATTCTACCATCTACCCAACATGGTTTCAGGAAGCATTTAAGTACCGAAACCCTGCTACTCTCTCTCTCTGACACTCTTATCAGAGGAACCGACTCAGGATCCTCCTATCTGATTGCCATGCTAGACATTTCTGCTGCGTTTGACACTGTCAACCACTCTATCCTCCTCAACATCCTCAGTAGCATTGGGATTTCTGGAATCGCACTATCCTGGATACAATCCTATCTCCAAAATCGCTTCTTCACTGTCCTAGTGGATAACAATGAATCTGAACCCATTAGTCTCCCCCAAGGTGTTCCCCAGGGCTCTTCCCTCTCCTCCACCCTCTTTAATATCTACATGGTTCCCCTTACCACCCTCCTCTCAAAACTTCACATCAAGCACTTCATCTATGCAGACGATGTGCAAATTCTCTTCCCCTTTTCTGACTCCCTTCAAACTGCCCTACAAAACTGGGAATCATGCCTCTCAGCCATTAACCAACTCTTAACAGACATGCACTTGGCACTAAATCCCAACAAAACTGAACTTCTAATCATCTCTAATAAGCACCCGCTCCCAGCTATCCCACCCTCTCACGCATCTACATCTTTCTCTGCACACACTCGCAACCTAGGTGTACTCATTGATAACCATCTCACTTTCAAACCATTCATTAACTCTATCATAAAGGACTGCAACTTTAAGCTTCAAACAATAAAAAAACTTAGACCATTACTTCACTTTTCCGACTTTCGCACAGTTCTTCAGTCTATTATCCTGTCTAAAATAGACTACTGCAACGCACTCCTCCTTGGCATCCCCTCAACGCATACTAAACCTTTACAACTTTTGCAAAACGCCGCAGCTCGTATTTTGACTAACTCTAGAAAAAGAGACCACATTACCCCCACACTTATCGAGCTACACTGGCTCCCAATACCCTCCCGAATACTCTACAAAGCACTCTCCCTCATCCATAAAAGTCTGTTGAATGATAACCTTAATTGGATCAACCCCCCTCTCCTCCCCCGCACATCGAATAGACCTACTCGCCCAGCCCTACAAGGAACCCTCTGTAAACAATCTATCAAATCTATCAAACTCTCCTCTACCATGAGCAGAGCATTTTCCCTAGCTGGCCCCACTATATGGAACTCCTTTCCGCCTGAACTCCGCATTGAGACCTCTACTCCTAAATTCAAAAAGAACCTCAAAACCTGACTGTTTCTTCAAGCTTACCCACTTTCCCCCCATCCCACGCAGAAACATCACCAACAACAAGCGTGTAACAAGTCAAGTAACTGACCAGGAATGCCTTATCGATGTATGACTAAGAATGCCTGCTGATTTTGTACTTTGTACTCACCTATTTTTGTATATAGTTGATTGTATCCATTTAATTTTTGGAATACTGCATCGCCTAACCAGTATTTTACCCCCCCCCCTGTTTAATGTATTCTTATGGTTACATGTAAGGGCCCCCGCCCGAAAGTTATTTATATTCTGCTGTTATATGTAAGGGCTCCGCCCAAAAGCTTTTGTTCTTTGTGAACCGATGCGATGTGCATACGAACATCGGTATATAAGAGACTTTAAATAAATAAATAAATAAATAAACGATTTATCTCACCCACCAATTAATATTTAATATGAAACTATGTTACAGTATTTTGACAGCACCTGTTTAAGTTGATATAATTTAAGACATTTTATGCAACATGACGTTATGTGCCTTATTGTGAATCATTGTGACGGCATCTAGCTTGACGGTATAGAGAAGATTTTAAATAAATAAATAATAAATAAATACTACGAGGAGGTATTCCCCCTGGGAATTCCCCATCACACTAACTTTGTGCTATTCTCTGCACTACCCGCTCCTCGAGCAGTCGCTCTCTCTCTCTCTAATTAAGACTCTATTCCACAGTTGTGTCTGAAGCCTGCCGAGACCTCGCCTCCCGACAGTGAGACGCACAGGGCTCCTCCCTATGGGTGGTACCATCGTTCCCGTCGGCCCAGGGGCCCACAAACATACAAAACCCTAACACTAACGAGAGAGACTCCTTTATTTCTCCTTCCAATCCTTCAAATTATGTGCTATCTCTAATCTATCTAGATTGATATCCCTCCGCTCTCCCCCTCCCTCCCTCTCCCTCTAGGTTAGTAAACTAAGAGGTAGATAAACTTGCTGGCATTCGTACAATATTTGCTTATTTATTTGACGTATATGTAGGTCTCATGTTGACATTTTTTTTTACATTTCTTTACAGGGCAAGAAGAGGAAGAGGCAGGAGCAGCAGCCAGTCCCAGCACCAGCACCAGTACTGCCGTACTTCCTCCAGGATCTCCTCCTAGCTGTTCATGCCCTGCACAGTTTGCCAAGCTGGAGGAGATCCTGCAGGAAGTACGGCAGTTCAGGGCGAAATATGATGCCGACTTCATGATGTTGCAGCAGAATATGGAGAGGAAGTTGTCAGCCCTGGAGGAGGCCCCTCAGGAGCAGAGGGCAATGGCATCTCGTGAGGAGGAGATGCCAGTGCCCTCTGATCCAGAGCAGGATCCTCCGGGTCACCACCCTCTTCTCCACTGCAACATCATGAAATCCGTACCATATTTCGCCCTGGCCTGGGTGACTCCTCTCATTTTTTAAATGTATTTATATAATATATATATATATTTTATTTTTTTTTAATTTTGTTATAATTGTTAAAAATGTGTGAATAAAATGTTTTTTTATTCAGGAAAAATGTGTTTATTTTTGTAATTTTAGAAATATTAGTGGACTGAGAATTCTTCTAATATGACAAACTGTCCAGTGTGTTTTGATTACATTCATAGATGTCTTTCTGTATTTATTTATTAATATACTATTAAAAAAAAGTGATTTAACTTATTAATAATAATTGTTCCTAAATTAAATATTATGGTACTAAATTACAGAGAGTAGACATGTACGTATTATAATTCAACAAATTTCAATGTTTTTTTTTTACTAGTATGGCACTCAGTCATACACTTTCATAAAACATTCAGGCTGGTTGAATTAGCACAAGTTGTATTCTTGTGAGCAGTAGTGCCAATGTCAAGGCTCCAACCATGGCTACTGACCATTCACACATCTTTCAAACTGGCCAATGCAATATTGTGCAGTGCACTGCACTCAGGTTAGTGCAACGAGTATACACTTCTATGCCAAAAATTGCTACATGACCAAGGCAGCCATTTCAAGTGGCAAATGTAATGCTTGTGATGCTAAAGTAGGAGTAAGAAAGCAGAATCATGAAAAAAAAATCCTTCAGAAATTTACAACTGCTGGGTGCTTAGTTTTACTTTTTTTATTATTATTATTATTTCTGAAGGTCTTTGGTTTGTTTTGCATGATTCTGCTTTCTTAGTCCTACTTAGTTACTTTACTAGTACTATTGCAATGAACAATACTGGGACTGGCAGAATCACAGTATTACAAGCACTAATACATTCTCTGCTTTAAAAGGGCTCCCAGGACGCATGGCAATTTTTGGCATCAAGGTTTTTCTGCATACACAACACACACTCCAGGGTGTGTATATTTTTATTTGAATCAATGTATTGTTACGGTAGTGGGATATAACAGGCATAGCTAGCCACTAGTAGCCAGCAACCTCTGAGTTAGATCTTTAAAAAGTAAGTGCGCGCGTACTTTTGATCGCGCATCTGGTGCGAACAAAGGTACGCCAGATTTTAATAGATACGCGCATAGCCACGCGTATCTGTTAAAATCCAGGGTCGGCGCGCGCAAGGCTGCGCAAAATCGGCAGTCTGCACGCGCCGAGCCGCACAGCCTGGATCTGTTCCCTCCGAGGCTGCTCCGAAATCAGAGCGGCCTCGGAGGGAACTTCTTTTTTGGTCCCCCCCCCACCTTTCCCTCCGTTCCCCTACCTACACCCCCCCCCCCAGTCCTATCTAAACCCCCCCTACCTTTATTCCGGTAGGAATTACGCGCGCAGGGCATTTAAAATCTACCCCTCTCAGCGCACTATGCAAAGATTGCATGTAATTACACTTTATTGCATTGGCATAAAATCCCTTCATACTTCATTCTTCATTTGTTTTGTAAATGAGTCTGAGACTCATGCCCTGGAGGTGGACGCTGAGGTAGGGGAGGCAGAGGCCTGGGAGTGAGAAGCCTGTGTGTGCGTGTTGTGTCTGTGGGAGAGAGATCCTGGGAGTGAGAAGCCTGTGTGTGCGTGTTGTCTGTGGGAGAGACATCCTGGGAGTGAGAAGCCTGTGTGTGCGTGTTGTGTCTGTGGGAGGAAGAGCCTGTGTGTGCGTGTTGTGTCTGTGGGAGAGAGAGCCTGGGAGTGAGAAGCCTGTGTGTGCGTGTTGTGTCTGTGGGAGAGAGATCCTGGGAGTGAGAAGCCTGTGTGTGCGTGTTGTGTCTGTGGGAGAGAGATCCTGGGAGTGAGAAGCCTGTGTGTGCGTGTTGTGTCTGTGGGAGGGAGAGCCTGAGAGTGAGAAGCCTGTGTGTGCGTGTTGAGTCTGTGGGAGAGAGATCCTGGGAGTGAGAAGCCTGTGTGTGCGTGTTGTGTCTGTGGGAGAGAGATCCTGGGAGTGAGAAGCCTGTGTGTGCGTGTTGTGTCTGTGGGAGGGAGAGCCTGAGAGTGAGAAGCCTGTGTGTGCGTGTTGTGTCTGTGGGAGAGAGATCCTGGGAGTGAGAAGCCTGTGTGTGCGTGTTGTGTCTGTGGGAGGGAGAGCCTGAGAGTGAGAAGCCTGTGTGTGCGTGTTGTGTCTGTGGGAGAGAGATCCTGGGAGTGAGAAGCCTGTGTGTGCGTGTTGTGTCTGTGGGAGAGAGATCCTGGGAGTGAGAAGCCTGTGTGTGCGTGTTGTGTCTGTGGGAGGGAGAGCCTGGGAGTGAGAAGCCTGTGTGTGCGTGTTGTGTCTGTGGGAGAGAGATCCTGGGAGTGAGAAGCCTGTGTGTGCGTGTTGTGTCTGTGGGAGGGAGAGCCTGAGAGTGAGAAGCCTGTGTGTGCGTGTTGTGTCTGTGGGAGAGAGATCCTGGGAGTGAGAAGCCTGTGTGTGCGTGTTGTGTCTGTGGGAGAGAGATCCTGGGAGTGAGAAGCCTGTGTGTGCGTGTTGTGTCTGTGGGAGAGAGATCCTGGGAGTGAGAAGCCTGTGTGTGCATGTTGTGTCTGTGGGAGGGAGAGCCTGAGAGTGAGAAGCCTTTGTGTGCGTGTTGTGTCTGTGGGAGAGAGATCCTGGGAGTGAGAAGCCTGTGTGTGCGTGCCGTGTCTGTGGGAGGGAGAGCCTGGGAGTGAGAAGCCTGTGTGTGCGTGTTGTGTCTGTGGGAGAGAGATCCTGGGAGTGAGAAGCCTGTGTGTGCGTGTTGTGTCTGTGGGAGAGAGATCCTGGGAGTGAGAAGCCTGTGTGTGCGTGTTGTGTCTGTGGGAGGGAGAGCCTGAGAGTGAGAAGCCTGTGTGTGCGTGCCGTATCTGTGGGAGGGAGAGCCTGGGAGTGAGAAGCCTGTGTGTGCGTGTTGTGTCTGTGGGAGAGAGAGCCTGGGAGTAAGAAGCCTGTGTGTGCGTGTTGTCTGTGGGAGGGAGAGCCTGGGAGTGAGAAGCCTGTGTGTGCTTGTTGTGTCTGTGGGAGAGAGCGCCTAGGAGTGAGAAGCCTGTGTGTGCATGTTGTTTCTGTGGGAGAGAGATCCTGGGAGTGAGAATCCTGTGTGTGCGTGTTGTGTCTGTGGGAGAGAGATCCTGGGAGTGAGAAGCCTGTGTGTGCGTGTTGTGTCTGTGGGAGAGAGATCCTGGGAGTGAGAAGCCTGTGTGTGCGTGTTGTGTCTGTGGGAGAGAGATCCTGGGAGTGAGAAGCCTGTGTGTGCGTGTTGTGTCTGTGGGAGAGAGATCCTGGGAGTGAGAAGCCTGTGTGTGCGTGTTGTGTCTGTGGGAGAGAGATCCTGGGAGTGAGAAGCCTGTGTGTGCGTGTTGTGTCTGTGGGAGAGAGATCCTGGGAGTGAGAAGCCTGTGTGTGCGTGTTGTGTCTGTGGGAGAGAGATCCTGGGAGTGAGAAGCCTGTGTGTGCGTGTTGTGTCTGTGGGAGAGAGATCCTGGGAGTGAGAAGCCTGGGTGTGTGTGTTGTGTCTGTGGGAGAGAGATCCTGGGAGTGAGAAGCCTGTGTGTGCGTGTTGTGTCTGTGGGAGAGAGATCCTGGGAGTGAGAAGCCTGTGTGTGCATGTTGTGTCTGTGGGAGAGAGAGCCTGGGAGTGAGAAGCCTCTATGTGCATGTTGTGTCTGTGGGAGAGAGAGCCTGGGAGTGAGAAGCCTCTATGTGCCTGTTGTGTCTGTGGGAGAGGGAGCCTGGGAGTGAGAAGCCTGTGTGTGCCTATTGTTTCTGTGGAAGAGAGAGCCTGGGAGTGAGAAGCCTGTGTGTGCATGCCGTGTCTGTGGGAGAGAGAGCCTGGAAGTGAGAAGCCTGTGTGTGCATGCCATGTCTGTGGGAGAGAGTGCCTGGGAGTGAGAAGCCTGTGTGCGTGTTGTGTCTGTGGGAGAGAGAGCCTGAGAGTGAGAAGCCTGTGTGCATGGGAGAACAGTAGGCAGGAGCAGCACTCACTGCTGGCAGGCTGTAGTGCGTCCCAACTGGCGGTGCTGAGGATGCAGCAGGAAGGAGCGTTTATTTGTTGTGGCTCCTGGACTGGCTTCTTCTGGGGGCTGCAAGAGGCGGCAGTGGCAGTGTGGTAGTACTGGCACTGGTGGGTGCCCCAGCAGGCGGTGCGGGGAGCACAGCTGCAAAGGGCAAAGCCTCTCTTCCAGCCCTTGACCTTGCATTTCGGGCCTGGACAGGAGGGAGGCAGGAACAGTGCTCACTGCTGGCAGGCTGTAGTGCGCCCCAACAGGCAGTGTTGGGGACGCAGTAGGAAGGAGCATTCATGTGTTATGGCTCCTGGACTGGCTTCTTCTGGGGCCACAAGAGGCGGCAGCAGCAGTGTGGTAGTAGTGGCACTGGTGGGTGCCCCTGCAGGCAGTGCAGGAGCACAGCTGCACAGAGTGAAACCTCTCTTCCAGCCCCCAACCTTGCATCCCGGGCCTAGACAAGAGGCTCACTCCTCCCAGTCACAGGGAACTTCCGGATACCCAAGCAGTGGAAAGTTCATTTTGATGAAAACCAATTGCTCTACTAAGTCTGGAGACAAATGTGCATGGTGTGGACTCACAATGTTCCCTGTTATTGAAAATACTCTTTCACTTTGCACACTGGTTGGTGGGCAAGAAAGAAAGTGCTGTGCTACTATGGCAAGATCAGGCCACATTGAAGCTTTCTGTGCCCAATATCTCAAAGGATCTGAGTCCATGCTCTGAATTGCCTCAGACAGAAAACTCTTAATCTGAATTTCTGAAAGCTTCTCTTGCAGGTATTGCTGCTGGTCAGCTCCACTCACAATTCTGCCAACAAGTGATGCTCTTGCCTGGTACATGATTCCCAATTCATGAAACTTGGGATGAGATTGGTCTCTCATGGGAGGGGAGCAGCTGGTGGAAGCAGTTGAGCAGGATGGAGTTGGAAACTGAGAAGAAGATGATCCTACTTCATCATCATCATCCTTAAAACTGACACTCTTTGACATTATCTTTTCAACCATTGTAATCAACTTGTTTTTCAGTGTGTAAGAGCATTGCACGTGACAGCAAAACTGCCTTTCATATGTGGGTCACACATAGTGGCTAACATATAGCAATCCCATTGCATGAGAGGTTTCAACCTTTTCTGTATTTGCTCTTTAAAGCATCTCACAAGCAGTAGCACTTCGTTCAAGAACTCTGACTGATGCAGAAATTTCTCTAATACCTGCTCCAGACAGCACATTACAGGGATGACATCATCTAATGTAGCCATAGCTGAACTCAGTACATCAGTATATTCTTTAAAGGGGTTGAGGACATGCACCATCTGTGCAATATTTGTCCAGTCCTGACATCCAAGAGGACTTTCCATCCAATTTCAGATGCTATTGCCAAATCATGAAGAGGTGGAATTCCATCTGGTAGGCACATCCTGAACAAGGTAGTACAATGGTGCCCCAACTGCTATTTGTTTCTCTCTGAGTTCCTTCCCACTTTTCACACTGTGATTGAAATGTCCAGCTATTTTGCGACACTTTTCTGTCAACTGCTTCAAGTCTTGACTAGTACCATCTTCCTTGCCACTAAGCCCCAATGCATCCCTCACTACCAGGTGCAGCGTATGTGCAAAGCATCGGATGCCCTTGAATCCACCATCAGCCAGAGCCTTAACAATATTGGCACCATTGTCAGTAATGAAATATCCATTTAAGCATTCCATATCACTGCTTCTAAGGAGCCCATTCCATCTTCCCATCATCCCCTGAATTACTTATAAGATATTTTCTGAAGTATAGCTCTTGTCTTGCACTTGAGCATGCAGTAAAGCCCACCGGTATCCTGGCGAAACCTTTTTGGAGCTGCTGGTGCTACTGCTGCCACTGCTTACAGGTAATGCCTCATCCAGCTGCCACCAATGTGCTGTTAGAGACTAATATGCATGCATTGCATGCATTCTAGTCCAAACATCAGCGGTGAGGTGGATGCTCCTCCCCTTTTCCCTTGCCATCACAATCTGCATTTCAGCACGACATTTTCTGTAGAGGGAAGGAAGCACCTGATGGCTAAATGTACTTCTTGAAGGAAGTGTGTAGTAAGGGGCAAAAACATGATCAGCTGCTCATTTTCTACAATCTGCAGTGGCTGATCATCCACAGCAATCATTACAGTAATATGTCATGTACCCACTTGGACATTGCCTGCTTCCTGCTCTGTCACATTGCAGAAGGACACCACCCCATCTGCTCAATGGTAGCTTGCAGCTGCTGCTGGGGATGAGGAGGAGAGACTGCAGCTGCTGCAGATGCACACAATCTGTATCTTCTTTAGTTCTGCTACTTTCCTTCTGTGGCTGCTTCCCTGTTGCTTTACTTGAAGCCTGGGCATGAACTGTGGGACCAGCTTCTTCTACAAGTAACAGTGCTCTATGTTCTTTTTCCAGGTGATATTTCATGTTGCTGTTAGTAAGATGTCCAATAATTCTTCCATGACTCACCATCTTTTTACAATGGATAATTTGTCCAAATCTCTGATCAGCTACAACATGAAAATTATTCCAAATCTTAGATGTCTTTCTACTGTCCCTTACTCTAGGCTGGACACTTGTTGTCATTTTCATACTAGTAGAACTGGAAATAGTAGTAGTACGGTAGTAATTTTAGTCATGTGCTGATGTTCAAATGGTGTAGGTGTGATTTTTGCAATCTGACTGACATTGTCATTGGTGGTGTCCTCCTTCTCCTCCTCAGAATTTTTACTAGCCAAGAATTCCTGATCATCAACATCATCTTCCTCGTCATCATCAATATCTGATTCATCATGCAAGATTTTCTCTAGCACTGTTCTTTCATCTAAGAATTTGACCTTTTCCTCACATTGTTCTGATTTAGCTCCTTCCTTCTCCTGCAAGTAACCTTGCGCTTCTACATCCTCATTCTCTTTCTTCTCAAAAAATCGCAGTTTTTTCTAGGGACTGGCAGACTGCTCTTTCTGGTAGCACTAGTACTAGCGCCAGTGCTCTTACCACCAAACATTTGCCTCCCGAAAACCTGCCCCAAGTTCCCCCTGCGTGCGCCGAGCCTATGTTGCATAGACTCGGCGGCGCGCGCAAGCCCCGGGACGCGCGTAAGTCCCGGGGCTTTCCTGGGGGGGGGCGAGTCAGGGCGTGTCAGGGGGGGCGTGTCGTGGCAGCGCGTCATCCGGGGGCGGGGAGCGGGCATGGTTCCAGCCTAGGGGCGTTTCGGGGGCATGGCTGAGGCCTCCGAAACTACTCCCGGACCGGGGAATCGCGCGCCGACCCCGGATTTTAAAGGATACGCGCGTATCTATTAAAATCTGGCGTACTCTTGTTCGCGCGAGCGTACTTTATTAAAATCTATCCCTGTACCTCTCCCATCTTACTTCTTAGACATCTGGCATTAGCATATAGATATTTCAAAGTGTGTTTTTTCTTTGTATTAACATTCTGCTTTTCAGTTGATAGGGATAATTTGGAAATCTTTAGCTCAGGTGATGTTTTACATATAGGTATATGGACTACGTTTGCTTTTAATGGACCCTCTCTGCTGATGCTTACATTCTGCTTATCTTACATGACAGTGCTTGTGCTGTAAAACTGTAACAAACCAAGCCAAAAAGGAAAGAAATATCTGTTCCGCTTTACACTTTATTTCTCCATATGCTGCTAATAAACGGATTGACTACCTCATAAAAGTGTCTGCACCTGCTCCCTACAACAAATGAACTGATACCATAAGGATGCTGGTTAAATCTAGTAATGTACTGTAAGGTTATCCGCACCAGATACCTTTAGAGAAGTGACCCTTTCAATGACAAGCCCAAGGTCTGCTCTGAGGTCTTCATATAAACCCATCATGGTCTGAGAGCTCAAGCAGTTCCTCTTCATCGTGTGCACGTCTGGAATCACCCAGTAATGTGCTGCAGGGACAAGCGAGGTGCTTCCTGTGAGTCCTGCGTAGCATCCTGCATGCTGCCCCTTAAACTGGACCCTGCTGCCCCACCTGTGCTCTGCCCCCAGAGCTGGGGCTTCCCTAGGTGGCAGTTTTCGCCTCCCTTCCCCTCTTGCCGCAGCTGCCTGCGAGAAGACAAAGAGGATCCTTATTTGCATGAAATCTGCACCTTCATTAGCAATAGTTTAACGTTTATGCACAATATTTCATTTATTGCACACTATAGCCAAATATTGCATGATATAAGACAGTTATTGCGCACTGCATGTCATTTATCTCACGGTAAAGTCATTGCACCCTGGTAAATCTCCCTATAAGTTTGCACCTGAGGCACTATAAGTACAGTGCAACTCTGAAACTACTTAAGGGATTGGGCTGAAATTTAGCACGAAGGATCAGGAGTAATAATTGTCAGGAAATTGTAATTTTGCTTGGAAGTGATGCAAAATTATCATTGCCTGACAACGTTTTCTGTCGGTGTCCTATGCCCGCATTCTCTGGCATGGTGGAAGGGAAAGGTGCCCCTGTGTCATCTTTCTAGCAGGCACTTTTCAATTTGTAAAATATGTTTACAGAAAATACGTCAATGAAACCTGATGGTAGTCTATTGTGCAGCCTGTTACCTGAATAATAAAAACAATCTCTTGGTTTAAAAACCAATTTCTCAATGATCAGTTTAAATCTGTGTATCCTCTTCCATTTGTCACAAACAGAACATCGCAGTTTTGGCCCTCCTGCATACATACAGACATAGTTAGTGATATCATGCCTCTCTAAGCCTTGGTTTTCTTTTCTAACTTACAGAAAGACACATTTGTAAATGAACGAACACAAGAAAACAGGATGGAATTGAAAAGAACTGGGCCACCTGATACATCTTAACGCCTTGAAAGGCCACAGAGCTGCATTCTTCTGGGGGGAACCCAGCCAGGAGTGCTAATGTGATACCTGATTGTTTTACAATATTGAATCCATCCCTGCCTTGAAAAGCTTGGGATGGAGTGACAATCAGAAAAAAATAGATCTCTAAGGAGTGTCTATGGAAGGCTGAGAAACGCCGATATGAATCTCACCGCCGCTAAATACCAGGCAGACACCTTAGTGACCCAGTGGAGACGAAGGTGATGGGCTAGTGGTCTCGTTGCCGTGGCTTACTGCTGCTACGGCACCGGAATGAGTCCACTTTGCTTTTCAGTGTTATTAGGGCTACAATGCATCCATACTGCAGGTAAGGACATGGCTACCACCATATTCATTCGTTTAAGTGAACTCATGTACCTAATGGAGAAAGTGTAAGAATATAGAGCATGTAAGAAAAATTGGTTTTCTTAGTGAATACAACTTTACGGCTCTTTTCTCATAAAGGTTTCTGCCATTCTGTGTTCGTGGGGATGCTCCTTTGAGTATAGTTTAATAATAATAATAATAATAATAATAAAAAAAACCCAGACTATTTTTTTGGTGGGGGGACAGCTTTCTGGGAATCTCATTTACATGCATTACCGAATTATAGTGTGGTAAAATTCACTTTTAAAAAGCAATTTCACATGCACCATTAGTGTGAAACATTTAGATGAGTTCATTAAGAGGGTAATTTTCTAACTGCGTGCATAGGGCTAAATGAGTTAAATGAGTAAAACGTACTCGTTTACTTTAACCTGTATTTCAAAGTAGATTTATGCACGTAAATCTGCTTCGAAAATTAGGGCAGGTTCACGCGCGTAATGTTGATTTGCAGAAGTATGCACACGCTTACACCTGCTATACAGCAGAAGCAAATTCATGCACGGACGAATCTGTGCCTCTTTTTTTGCGTGCATGAAAATACGTGCGTAAGTGAGTTGTGTATTACGTGCATGAAAATACGTGCGCAAGTGAGTTGTGTATTACGTGCATGAAAATACGTGCGTAAGTGAGTTGTGTATTACGTGCATGAAAATACGTGCGCAAGTGAGTTGTTTATTACGTGCATGAAAATACGTGCGCAAGTGAGTTGTGTATTACGTGCATGAAAATACGTGCGCACGTGAGTTGTGTATTACGTGCATGAAAATACGTGCGCAAGTGAGTTGTGTATTACGTGCATGAAAATACGTGCGCAAGTGAGTTGTGTATTACGTGCATGAAAATACGTGCGCACGTGAGTTGTGTATTACGTGCATGAAAATACGTGCGCAAGTGAGTTGTTTATTACGTGCATGAAAATACGTGCGCAAGTGAGTTGTGTATTACGTGCATGAAAATACGTGCGCAAGTGAGTTGTGTATTACGTGCATGAAAATACATGCGTAAGTGAGTTGTGTATTACGTGCATGAAAATACGTGCGTAAGTGAGTTGCAAATACGTGTGTAAGTGCGTTGTGTATTACGTGCATGAAAATACGTGCGTGAGTTGTGTATTACGTGCATGAAAATACGTGCGTAAGTGAGTTGTGTATTACGAGCATGAAAATACGTGCGCAAGTGAGTTGTTTATTACGTGCATGAAAATACGTGCGTAAGTGAGTTGCAAATACGTGCGTAAGTGCGTTGTGTATTACGTGCATGAAAATACGTGCGTAAGTGAGTTGTGTATTACGTGCATGAAAATACGTGCACAAGTGAGTTGTTTATTACGTGCATGAAAATACGTGCGCAAGTGAGTTGTGTATTACGTGCGTTGTGTATTACGTGCATGAAAATACGTGTGCAAGTGAGTTGTGTATTACGTGCATGAAAATACGTGCGTAAGTGAGTTGTGTATTACGTGCATAACCCCCCACCCCCAACCCCGGGGAATATCCAAAAGTCCATTTACACGTGGAAAGGCTTTTGAAAATGGAGTCCTTAGGCATCAGTTATCAAGAGGTTTGCCCGGCTAAGTTTAGAAGTTGGCCGGGTAAACCTCTTAACTTTGAAAAATCTCCCCTGGGGACCAGCTAATCTTGTTCACCTAAATGCACAGGGCGCACGTATTGAAATGCTCAAAAGGGGGCTGTGGGGGAGTTGCTGGAGCAGCGGTACGATTCAGCCGGTCAGTGCAGTTTTGCAATGCTATCTGGATAGATTTAGCGGGACAGCTCTGGTCGCACCAGTAGCAGGCCTAAGTCTAGCTGCTCACATTTTGTCCCTTTTAGGTTTTGGCGCATTTTCAGGTGCAGCTGAAGAGTTGGCTAAAGATAATTGGCTGAAGCTAGCCAGTCGTCTCTGCTGCTCAGCAGCTTACTGAAAATTGACCCGTCAGGCTTTCCTCTCATTCATTCAAGCCCTAAACCACGGTTCTCCTACTGACAGGGAATGTGGAAATCTGCATGTGCCCTGTCTTTTACCCACTTCCTTGAAGGACCCAGTGCTTGCTGCTTTCAGAGACAGGGTGACAGCTGCTGGATGGGCTTTTAGCCTGGCCCATTTCTTAAGTAATGCAAAAACAAAGCCTGTTTTATAAAAGCGCAGTGGATAATTAATGAAAAACACTATACAGCTAACGTGAGAAGCAGGGTTGGAAATATGAACTTTTTTTTTGGTCACATTTCATGGCTGGAATGCTCATAACTTTCTATTGTGTTGTCATTTATCATTAGTAAGGATAATTTATTCACCAGAAACACAAGGCTTCTAAATTTACTTAAAAAAAAGATTGGATTCATGTGAGGAAGCAATATGAGTTATTGAAATAAACACCTGATATACTCCCACAGCTGCCAGGGCTCTTTTGCTTGTGCTGCATTTTTCTTGATTTGTGCGTTGGTGTCTTAGTGTAGCGGTGGTGCGGTGGGTGCCCAGGAAATGTTTATATCACACACACACAGACAACAGGAGCAGCACAAAGGTTTGGGACCATCCCAGGCAACAGAAAGCTTCGTAAAAAAACTAAGAACCACCAAAGATAGAGAACAGTAATAAAAACGCCTTCTCTGTGGGTAACACAGAATTTAACCAGCAGAGATCGGGGGTTTGTTTACTGCCCACCAGCAATGCATTGTGAAGGAATGCTCCTGGGGATGGGAAACTGGAATAATGTGTGCACTTTTACTGTATGTGTTGTTTTTTTTTTTCTTTACTGGAAAAGATTACCCACAGAAAAATCAGGCATAAATCTCTGCAGTTTATTTTGGAATGGAAAATAATCAAAGCAAACATATGTACATCCTTCTGCTTTGATTATTGGGCAAACCCAGCAAGTAAAAAGTACCCACAGAGTTGTGTACCAGCACAGGCAATTTGGATTATTACTCCCAAGTATGCAGGTAAAGCTATCAAATAAAATGATCCATTAAAGTTAAAGATACTGATTGTATCATATAAGTATCAAATAAAATAAAGCATAATAAAATACAGCAGTAATAAATATAATTACAAATACAAATCACAATCACATAAAAAATGAGAGGGTGAACTCCAACTAGTTATTTATGAGGATTCTACACGGCGATGTTGTGGCAGATCTGCCTGCATCAGGGTCAACCTTACATATTTGTTGAATAATACAACAATCTGACAAATGATCACAAGAAACAATAACAGCAAATAAAATCACCATAAAAGAACATAAGACTTGCCATACTGGCTCAGAACACAGGTCCACCAAGCACAATATCCTGTTTCCAACAATGGTCAAGCCAGGTCACAAGTGCCTGGCAGGATCCCAGAGGGTAGAGAGATTTCAAGCTGCTTATCCCTGGGATAAGCAGTGGATTTCTTCTGCAACTCCACCTTAATAATGGATTATGGACTTTTACTCCAGGAACTTATCTAAACCTTTTTTAAACGCCGTCACACCAATAGCTTTCACCACATCCTCTTGACAATGAATTCCAGAGCTTAATTATGCATTGAGTATAAAAATATTTTTCTCGTATAAGTTTTAAATATATGACTTAGTAATTTTATTGTGTGCCCTCTAGCCTTTGCACTTTTTGAAAGAGTAAACAACTTCGAACATATCTCCCCTCAGCTGTCTCTTTTTCTCCAAGCTGAAGACTCCTAACCTCTTTAGCCTTTCCTTATAGGGAAATCATTTCATCCCCTTTATCATTTTCGTTGCCCTTTTCTGTACTTTTTCTAATTCTGCTATCTTTTCTGAGATGTGGTGAACAGAGCTGCACCCAATACTCAAGATGAAGCTGCACCATGGATTGATACAGAAGCATTATAATATTCTCTGTTTTATTCTCCATTCCTTTCCTAATAATTCCTAGCACTCTGGCTACTGCTGCTCACTGAACAGATAATTTCAACATATTATCAACAAAGACACCTAGATTATTTTCCTTAAAGTTGACTCCTAATGAGGAACCTTGCATTGTGTAGTTACAATTTGGGTTCCTGTTCCTCTTCCCTATGTCCATCACTGTGCACTTGTCCACATGAAATTTCATTTGCCATTTGCATGCAAAGTCTTCAGTTTTTCAAGGTCTTCTTGCAATTTTTCACAATCCTCTTGTGATTTAACAGCTTTGAACAATTTTGTGTCATCAGCAAATTTGATCCCCTCACTTGTTCCCATTTCCAGGTTGTTTATAAATATATTAAAAAGCAGTAGCTCCAGAACAGATTCCTGGGTCCCTCCACTTTTCACCTTTCTCCACTGGGAAAATTTACCATTTATCCCTACTCTCTGTTTTCTCTCTTTTAATTAAACAATGTTGGGTTCCATATTAGGTGCTAGAACCCAAGAAAGAGATCTAGGTGTCAGTGGATAACACATTGAAATCGTCAGCTCAGTGTGCTGCGGCAGTCAAAAAAGCAAACAGAATGTTGGGAATTATTAGGAAGGGAATGGTGAATAAAACGGAAAATGTCATAATGCCTCTGTATCGCTCCATGGTGAGACCGCACCTTGAATACTGTGTACAATTCTGGTCGCCGCTGTTACGATCCCAGTCACTAGACTAGTGACCGGGCTCCTACCTCTCTTTCCTGCGCTGCAAACCGCCAGATTCAGGGCCCTCTGGGCCGCATGGCAGCGGCGTCTCCACGAGGGAGACGCCGCCGTGGACTCCTCCCCTCAGCAGGGGAACGCGCGCGCGCGCGGGGACCAGCGTTTTCTGCTGTCAGCACCCGGATGTGCTGACACGCCCACCGTGACGTCAGACGCCGACCGGGGGATTTAAACAAGGCACTTTCTTCTCCAAAGTGCCTTGCAACGAGGTTCCTTCTTTGAAGAGCTAGTTGCCGTCGTCCCTGCTGGTTCCTGTTTCCTGCTGCCTGTCTGCCTGCCTGTCTCAACCCCTGCCTGGTTCCTGGACTTCTGCTTGCCAAGTGTTTCTGCTTTTGCCTGACTTTTGCCTGCCTAGACTTCGGTACGTGTCTCAGTATCCTGCTTGTCTTCTGCCTGCCCTGACTCCGGTCCGTGACTCAGACTCCTACTTGTCTTCTGCCTGCCCTGACTCCGGTCCGTGACTCCGACTCCTGCTTGCCTGCTGCCTGCCTTGACTCCAGTCCGTGACTCCGACTACTGTTTGCCTGCCGCCTGCCAAGACTCCAGTTCATACTCCACTCCTGGGTTTCTTCGTCTCCACCTAAGTCCCAGCGGTCCGGGTCCCTACCGGCTTCTCCTGGGGGGACCTCGGACTTCCAGGGTGAAGACTCCTAAGTCCTTGCGACCCGGGCTCCCACAGCTCCTCTGGAGGAGTCACGGGTTTCCAGGTGAAGCTCCGTTTGCCCAGTGGGAGTTCTGCCTCCCGACTGTTCCCTCGGGTCAGTCGGCCTAAGGATCCACTTCCAGATTTCGTCCATCATAACAGCCGCATCTCAAAAAAGATATAATTGCGATGGAGAAGGTACAGAGAAGGACTACCAAAATGATAAGGGGAATGGAACAACTCCCCTATGAGGAAAGACTAAAGAGGTTAGGACTTTTCAGCTTGGAGAAGAGACGACTGAGGGGGGATATGATAGAGGTGTTTAAAATCATGAGAGGTCTAGAACGGGTAGATGTGAATCGGTTATTTACTCTTTCGGATAGTAGAAAGACTAGGGGGCACTCCATGAAGTTAGCATGGGGCACATTTAAAACTAATCGGAGAAAGTTCTTTTTTACTCAACGCACAATTAAACTCTGGAATTTGTTGCCAGAGGATGTGGTTAGTGCAGTTAGTATAGCTGTGTTTAAAAAAGGATTGGATAAGTTCTTGGAGGAGAAGTCCATTACATAAGAACATAAGAACATAAGAAAATGCCATACTGGGTCAGACCAAGGGTCCATCAAGCCCAGCATCCTGTTTCCAACAGTGGCCAATCCAGGCCATAAGAACCTGGCAAGTACCCAAAAACTAAGTCTATTAAGTTCACTTAGAGAATAGCCACTTCCATTAGCAATGGTAACATGGAATAGACTTCGTTTTGGGTACTTGCCAGGTTCTTATGGCCTGGATTGGCCACTGTTGGAAACAGGATGCTGGGCTTGATGGACCCTTGGTCTGACCCAGTATGGCATGTTCTTATGTTCTTAGTTCCCAATCCACAATAGGACACTGCCCCCTATCCCATGACTGTTTAACTTATTTATTTATTTATACAAATTTCTATTCCGCTGATACACAAATCTCAGCGAAGTGCAAAGACATACAAAATAAAATCGAACAAACAATAACTTAATATTAAGCAGCACTAGCAATTCAGGAGCAAAAACTACCAGAAACCTATGGCTGCCACTCAAAAATGGCGCCGATGGTCCGATAAAAAAAACAACCCACCCGACCCTTTAAAAATAACCCCTTAGCTTCCCCCACCCTCCCTATCCCCCCAAAACATTTTAAAATTAACTGGTGGTCCAATGGTGGTCCCGGGAGCGATCTCCCGTTCTCGGGCCATCGGCTGCCACTCATAAAGATGGCGCCGATGGCCCTTTGCCCTTACCATGTGACAGGGTATCCATGCCATTGGCCGGCCCCTGTCGCATGGTAGGAGCACTGGATGGCCGGCGCCCACCTTTGGCAGGCATTAATTTCTGAAAGTAAAAGGTGCGGTTTTGCTGCACATTTTGCTTTCTGTATCGTGCGGGAATTATTATTATTATTATTTATTTCTTTTGTATACCGACATTCGATCGAGATATCACATCGGTTTCCAGATAACAGGTTGAATAGAGCCGGAACTGCCCTATTTTACATTGTAACAAGATAACAGTTGATTAAACAATTAATATAAGGAACATTGTAACATATGAATAAAATTAAAATTAAATATTAAATGTGGGTATATAGAAGTGGCATATAGCCTATATACAATATGTACAATAGGCCCATCAACATCCATTTGCATGTTGCGGGCGCTATTAGTTTCGGGGGGGTTGGCCACGCATTTTTGACGCACTATTACCCTTACTGTAGAAGGGGTAAGAATAGCACGTCGAAAACGCATGGCCAAACGCGGGCTAACAGTGCGCTCCACCGGAATGCACTTTACTGTATCGGCCTGTTATTAAACAGTAGCCACTATGTAAGGCACCGAGTCCAGATGGCTTACCTGGGGAATTCTATAAGTTATTGCTTGATCACATTTGACTTCCTCTGGGGAAAATGTATAATGCTTTATTAAAACAAGGTGAATTGCCTATGGAGACCAACATAGCAAATATTTTTAATTTACAAAAGCCGGGTAGAGATCCGACGCTGACTGGATCATATAGGCCGATTTCATTATTAAATTACGATGTTAAATTATTAGCAAAGTTGTTGGCAGATAGATTGTCTAAGTTCCTCCCTTCTCTGATTTCTTCCGAACAGATGGGATTCGTTAAGGGAAGAGATGCTATGTCTAATGTGCGCAAAGTACTTGCTTCCATAAACCACTCTGGGCAATCTAAGTTGAATTATCTGCTCATTAGCTTTGACGTGGAAAAGGCATTTTGACAGGGTCAGTTGGAGGTATTTGCTTGCAGCCTTGGAGAAATATGAATTTCGGATCCGCTTTCTAGATTATACCCATATTCTATAAAAAAAATTCTCAAGCAAGTATACTGGTAAACGGAGATCTCTCAGAAGCATTTACGTTGCAGCGGAATATGTGACAAGGGTGCCCACTCTCTCCACTCCTTTTTGTGTTATCTTTGGACCCTCTCATACATACCTATTATTGGATGAGAATATTCCTGGGATTAACATAAGAAATCACACTTTCAAGGTTGCGGCCTTCGCCGATGATTTACTTTTTCATATTGCTAACCCAAAACGACATCTCTTCTCATTATTATAGGCAATTTCCCTCTATGGGCCCATAGCCGGTTTGAAATTGAACTTAGATAAATCTGAAGCTATGGCAATAGGTAGCTGGGGGGGCACAGGATTGGGTGGGCAACTTCCCTTTAAAATGGACACTCTGTCAGCTAAAATAACTTGGTATTTGGATCCCGACAGATATTTCCTCCTTGCATAATATTAATATTGTTAAGTTGCAAAATGAAACTAAGGTTTGAATACGGAAATGGATGCATTTAGTTTTATCTCTGGGAGATCAGATTCAACTGTATAAAATGACTATTTTCTATAAATGGCTTTGCATACTCAGTCTTTTATCTTTACTTCTTACTAGAAAAGATCTTATTACCCTCCATAGAGAGCTTCACCTTTATTTGTGGAGGGGGAAAATAAACAGATTAACATTGACACAGTTGATGACATCTGCCAAGCATGGTGGGATGGGTTTGCCTGACATTCACTTATATAATTATGGAGCTCACTTATGCCATTTAGATGACTGGATTATGGCCACATCTTTTTACTTTGACTATAGATATGAAGCTGTGATTGCTTATCCTGTGCAACTCAGATGTATATTACATGCTCCAGCTTCACAGTTAACCCCTTATTTGAAAAATCATATTCTTATATCACCTGCTAGGGCGACCTGGCGTTGGATCATCTCTAAATTGGGTCTTGCTTACATGACATCACCCTTCTTACCCATAAATGGCAATCTGGCTTTTAAACCGGTTTGGATAGGAGGGTGTTTTCTAATTGGGTACAGAAGGGGGTGTTTCTATCGTCCCAGGTTATTGATGAAAATGGGAAAATGCTTTCTTTAGACTCTATGCGACACAAATTGAAAGATGTTACTGTAGATACGTTCAGCTATTTGCAATTGCTGCATTATGTTAGTTCTTTAAACCTGATTGATCTTGTAGCTAAGAGGTGGGAGGTATTCCAAGACTGGTTTGATTTGGAGGCTCCGACCAGACATACATTATCCTATTTTCATAAGTCTTTAAGGTTCTTTTTTGGTAATGTTTCCCTAGACCCTTTGTGCTCTAAGTGGACACAGGATTTAAATAACCCTGATCCTTTTTCAGATTCAAAGCTTGCTATGGGTGTATCTCTAAAATCACGCAAAATTCTATTCTTCGTGAAATGCAATATAGATTACTATCGAGAGCATATATTTCGCAGAGACGAACTTTTCTGATGGGCTTAACAGAATCTGAGTATTAAATGTAATATTGATGTGGGCACTTTGGGACATTCCTTTTGGTATTGCACTAATATACAATTTATTTGGAACAAAGTATTTGATTATATGCTTTCTGTTCCACTACCTTTTTCTGTACAGTTGGCAGTTTTTGGTTCTTTTCCTTTGGCAAGAGCTTTTTCTGATGTTCAGAGGTTGTGGGTTTCTAGAGTTCTGATGGTCGCTCGAACCATATATTGCATTTTTGGAGGCAAGACCTGGCTCTATCTTTCACCTTCTGGAGAAATGCTGTTCATCGTCTCTTCATTATGGAACTGATGATCGGCAAAAGGAGTCACCCAAATAAGAAACGAAGGGTTCTAACTACATGACTTCTCTATCTAGATTCCTTGTCGCCAAGTGTACGAAGTCAGCTTTTGATGGACATATATCATATCTATAGGGGAAGGGGGGTGGGTAGTAAGGTGTTTCTGCCTTGATATTATCCAAACACAAATAGTGACATATATATATATGTAGATTTTTCAAACTTTATTAGTATTCAAAATAGAAGAATTCCAAAACATTAATTTATTTTAAAAAACCCCACAAGGAATATCCATCTCCAAATACACCACTTACTCATTCATTCATAGCACACTCACTACACTCCCTCATACATTTCACAAAAAATCTTCATTTTGAGAGAGAGAGAGAGAGAGAGAGAGAGAGAGAGAGAGAGAGAGAGAGTGGCCATAATAGCATGTCCCATACATACGTATTTATATCCCTAGGATAGACCCACCTAGTAACTCGAGGTGTGGATTAGATAAGGGTGTAGGGGGTTAGGGGCCACTTTCACATTCTACATGAGACGTACGAACAGAACAGTGGTCTCTTGTGAAGATTAGCTGGCCTTCGGAGTGAGTAAACTCCCTCCAAGATGAGATTTGGGCAAGGGTCTCTCAACCTACCTTGATGGACATCAAGGTAGGTTGAGAGACCCCTAACCCCCTAAACCCTTATCTAATCCCCACCTCGAGTTACTAGGTGGGCCTATCCTAGGGATATAAATACGTATGTATGGGACATGCTATTATGGCCAGTCTCTCTCTCTCTCTCTCTCTCTCTCTCTCTCTCTCTCTCTCTCTCTCTCGCGCTCGCGCTCCCTCCCTCCCTCCCTCCCTCCACGATATGGTGCAATCGCATGCGAAAACGCCTTACCGCATTTTGATAAATGACCCCCTTAGTCTTCTCAACATGTTTCGCCTTTGAAACTCTGTATATAAAGTTGTGGTGGGATATTTAAAAGTTTAGAATTGATGGAGAATATTTATTGTAGATGTTTACACAGGAATATTGAACCAATAAAAGAAGAGAATCTAGAACAAATCTGTCATGAGAATGTATAAGATTTCCGAAATTGAGTTCTTTCTGTTGCGGGTTGACGCTGTGAGAGCAAATGGTGGACCCTTGAGCTGGCCTACTGAAGATGATAGGGCAGGCCGGGAGGTGGAGACACAATCTGGCAAGGCTTCACCCGGAGCCTGGGACCCCCCTGGGAGAAGCCCGTAGGGGTCCGGGCCCTTGGGACTTAGGCGCTGCTATGAAAGTCCAGAAAGGCTGAGGCGGAGGGAAGGCAGGAGGCCTATCAGCAGCAGAGATGGTTCACATGTTGCCAGAGAAAGTCAGAGAAAGACCAGGTCAGGGGACTGGCCCAGAAGGTACGCTGGAACCAGCGCAGGCAGACAGGGATATGAGTTCGTGGTAACTCAGGTAGGGATGGTGGCAGGCTGCAGCGAGGTAGAGTGGAGATCGGGCAGGCCGCAGGCTGCGGCGATGTCAGAAGCAAAGCGGGGATGAGCAGGCTGCGGGCTGGAGTGGAGTCAGAAGCAAACCAGAGTCAAGGCAGGCAGCGGGCTGTAGCGGAGTCAGAAGCAAACCGGAGTCAAGGCAGGTACCAGGAAGACAACAGGAACGCAACTGGAAGCAACTAGATAGCTGGGAACCTCGTTGCAAGGCGTTTAGGGAAAGTCTGAACGCCGGTTATATCGGAAGCCGAGCGTGATGTCAGCCGAGACGGCGGAGCTGGGCTTCCGGGAGCTGCGCGTGCGAGGCCGGAGAGGAACAGGGCCATAATGGCGTCCGCCACGTGGGAAGCGCGTGGACAGAGAGCCCACCGGGACCTGGACCGGGCGGAATCCGGCGACCACCGGAGCGGAGGTAGGCGAGCCTGAGCCCTATCAGGAGAGGGGCGGTCGGGACCGCAACACTTTCTGCTTGTAAGTTGAATTTTGCATTGCGAAAAAAGATTTTGGGTTCTATGTAAAAATTCAATCTAAAAATGAAGATTTTTTTAAAAAATGTGAAATGTATGAGGGAGTGTAGTGAGTGTGCTATGAATGAATGAGTAAGTGGTGTGTTTGGATTTGGAGGTGGATATTCCTTGTGGGTTTTTTTAAAAATAAATTAATGTTTTAGAATTCTTCTATTTTGAATACTAATAAAGTTTGAAAAATCTACATATATATATATATATGTCACTATTTCTTTTTGGATGAATATAGTTTGGTGATATATGATTAGATGCCATATTAGTTGTATCTGTCTTGATATTATCTCGACAAAGTTTACAAGGCACCTGCCGTGTTCAGGAGCAAAACTATCAGGTTGCACCTTCTGTTCTGTATAATTATGTTTCGGGAGATATGAGCCTAGTGTTTGTCTGGTTTGATAGCAATAATAATAAAACAGATTTAAACTTAAACCATTTTTATTAATTTGAAAGACATTTTTCTTTTTTCTCTCCATTTCCCTTCCCAGGTATTACGTACATCTTAATTACTATACATAAATATTTTAACATGTCAGGCACCTATGTTTAATATTATTTAAGCTAACATTCCAATTAAATATTAAGTGAGCCTCAAGTCTACCTGGTTCCATATCTGGTCTGATTATTATGAAGTCAGGGATAATTTTTTAAGCTTATGTGGGCCTGATACAAATTTACAAAAGGAAACTCTCTGTGGAGTTTCAATCTGAAAATAGGGGGCTAAGAGCATAAGAACATAAGTCGTTTTGTGGTAACCTCCGTACAAACGGATAAATCACACATGGGGGTTTCACAATGCAATCCTCGTGCAGGTCTTCTGGCTTTGTCTACCCTGGCCCTGCCACTTCGCACTGGGAGTAAAAGTACCCATGCTGCTTTTACCCACAGAGGGCAGGGGCAATTGTCTGCCCCTGATTGCTTAGTCACCTGAATAAAATCTTTTAAAAACTGCTCTTCCCAAATGTTTGCCATGCGTGGAGGTGATTGTTGCAGGGGGGGGGGGGAATTTCTAAACCTGTGGGGGGGGTTCTGGAAGCTCCTGGGCCTGCAATTACATTTCAGAGACACTCCCCCCGGAGCTTCCCTTGCAAACCTTAGGGCCATTAGTACCCGCAACGTTCTTGGCAAAGTCCGAACTCTAAATGATGCACTGGGATTTCAAAATGAAATCCCTGCATGTTGCCCCCTGCCCCTGAGCTCTCCCCTTTTCAGGCTCTGAAACTGGGGGCTTTACCCCCCTCTGTGGGTAAAGCCCACAGAGGGGGATTTTACCCGGGTAACTGCTTAGTTACCCGGGTAAAATATTTTGAAAACTCTCCACCCCCTGTAACTTTCCCAAATGATAAAGAAGTTCTCAAAGGTTGGCAAGACGGAACCTTTTACTGACTAATTCTACTATTATTCTCATTTATCATTAAACCATGAAAGCAGATTCTTCATTGTGGGAGAGTTGGTGTTTATGTGCCTTTCCCTGCCATTAGGAAGGCTTGCCTTAATCTTTTGGTATTTCTTCCCAGGACCTAATAAAATCAAGTCTTCAAACACTAGTTCATTTACATTTGAAGACTTTAGTGCATGCGTGAAAGGTTTTCAGTCTCTTTCCAAACATGGCTCTTTGCCTTAGGCCTCATGTCTTAGAATACATCATGGCTATTATTATTACTAATACTTAACATTTCTATAGTGCTATTAGGTGTGGTGAAATGCTTTTATGTGCAGCCTGGAGAGTGTTATTACCTACGTAATGCCTACGTTTTCAAAGGTTCAGTGTTATAAATTTTGTAAACTTACAGCTCCTTTGGATCCAAGGTGAAAATTTGTTTCATACATTAAAATTTCGAAGGAAACTTAAGACGTGGCTTTTCCTCCAAGCCTTCCCCTAACTCAAATTTACTCGTCAGACTCAGATCAAGGAACTGAATGTTTAATAATTTCATAACCTTCTTATGAGTTATATGTATTTAATTTCTATCTCTCTTATTCCTAGCTACTCTAGCTCCCAAGTTTAATCCCCCTGTTATATTGTAACTTTGCTATTTCAACCTTCTTATTTTGGTTACTTTGGTTATCCCCATGTTCCATGTAAACCGGCCTGATATGAATACCATTCATGAAGTCCGGTATAGAAATATTTTTAAATAAATAAATAAATAAAAAATTACAAAACAGATAGTTCTTTGAAGTCCTTTATTATTACGAACATAAGAACATCAGAAGTGCCATTTGAGTCAGACTAATAATCCATCAAATCCAGGATCCTGTCTCTGACAGAGGCCAATTTGGGTCACTTGGAAGTACCTAGCAGATCCTAATCGGGAGACCCATTTTCTGTTGGTCACATCCTGGTCAGGTGAATGGTAGTATATCCCCACTGCTATACTCTTCCCCATGCATGTAATTTATATAGAGAGAGAGATTTCAGAGTGCAGTTTGTTTTCTCCATAACTTTTCTCCTACTTGATTCTATGTCATCCATAACATTTTGGGGTAGATTTTATAAAATCGGAGCGGCCTCGGACGTAACTTTCCTTCCGCCTCCCCCTCACCTTCCCCTCACCTAACCCACCCCCCCGGCCCTATCTAAACCCCCGCCACCTTTGTTGGCAGATTTACGCCTGCGGAAGGCAGGCGTAAATCTGCGCGTGCCAGCGGGCTGCTGGCGCGCCATCACCTGACCCGGGGGCTGGTCCAGAGGCCTCGACCATGCCCCCGGGCCAGCGCCACACCCCTGGGCCCGCCCCCGAAATGCCGCATCACTCGCGGCACGCCCCCCGACACGCCCCTCCATGCAAGCCCCGGGACTTACGGGCGTCCCGGGGCTTGCGCGCGCCGCCGAGCCTATGCAAAATAGGCTCGGCAGGCGCAGTGGGGGTTTGGGGTAGGTTTTCGGGGGGTACGCGCGTACACCTTTGAAAATCTACCCCATAGTGTCACCCTCTACTAGTTCAATCTGTTTTGTCATTTTGCTGTATTTTTTACCCGGTATTATACTGCCCATTGGTTAGTCTTTTTCCACCAGGTCTCTGAGATGCCTATTTATGGGGAACATTTTTTAATTTATGAGGGGCTTGCAGGCCCATACCTTCTTTGAACCATGGGCATGTAAGCAAATTTTCAAAGGGAATCTCCTTGAAAATGTGGAGCCTTCCAGCACTGCGGGTACTTCAGCAGGTGCAAATTGATGCTGTAAATCATATTCGGGGATTTCAAAATAAAATCTCCACTTGCTGTCTCCAGCTCTGCCCTCCGCCCTGATCCTTTGCAAAATGGGTAAAATACCGGGTACTTTTATCCATAGAAGGGAAGGGTAATTTTTCATCCCCAATTTTACCCAGGTAACTGGTTAGATGCTGATGTCCAAAAAAAGCTGAGTTCCTAAATATAGGCATCTAAGGTAAGCAACTATTTTTAAGCAAACTTAGGATCTGAGGTTTTCACCTGAAAATTTACCTAAATATAGGAACTTAAAATTTAGAGCTCTAAATTTGTGTCTGCTGTTGATTTTCCTAGATGGAGAGACTCCCATTTATTCATGTCTTTTTGTGAGCCTGGGGGGGGGGCGGGTACAGAAGGCTCTGGGAAGGGGAGGCCCCCAGGAGTTAATAAAGTATTTGGTTCTGGGCGAGGGGAAGAAATGTTTACATGGTTATTGCCTGTAGCAATGTTTAGCCTGGTTTCCCCTATTGGATGCTAAAAAATAAGCAGGCAGTATATCGGGGGAAAGTTTTGGTGGAATTGTGTCCTTTCCTTTCCTGCTCTTGTCTGAATAGGGTAAGGATTAGGAATCTCCAGCTATGTAATCAACAGGAGTACTAAGCCTGAAGGCTGGGAGATCAGGAGACCCTCCAAGTGAAATGGGAACCTGCATGGGGCTCTTCCTCTCAAGAGGAGAGGACTGAGGCTGAGAAGAAGTGGAGCAGAGTGGAGGAACATGAGACGGTATCTGCGGAGTGGGTCATTCCCCCCCCTGGGAGAGCTACCAGGCAGCAAGGAGGAGAAGTGCAGGAGTGGGATGGAGCTCAGAAATGGGATTTGCCCTGGGAGTCCTTTGATGTGCTGAGGTCCGGAGAACCAGTACAGACGGAAAGGAAAGATGTCTTCCTCCACACAAGGACTTTACCAATGTGGCAAAACTGAGATGCCAGGGGCTTGTGTGTGGAATGGTTATTTTCCTCCTCCATGAGAGGTGCAGAATAGGAGTATGAATGGGGTGAGCTCATGTGAAGCTATGCCCCAAGATACCCTTGACGTGCAGTGTCCGGGGAAACTTGACCTAAGAGGATTGAGGGTGAAGAGGGGGGAAACGGTCCAAGACCACTGGATGTGTGAATAATGCTATGGGAAATGTGATTGTATATTTGGTGACCATTCAATGAGAATTTTGATGCGTACATCTAAAAACAAATCAGCCTCCCTTGTGACTGAGAGAGAGAAAAGGCAGTGGATAAGGATAGCTGGTTTTACTGAAAGGTCCTCTTCAACATCTGCATGACCGTGTTAAGAACCTACACTCTAAATTTGGAAGGACAACCACTACTAACACTGGAAGAACCATTCCATCATTTTATATACCTGGGCGGGGGTTCACCTTGATTGAGGATCCTAAGTTAGGTGCCTGGTACTGAAAATTAGTGCTGAACGCTTTCTTTTCCCATCTTAACTCCATCCCCCATAGTCACCCACTTTTTAGGCTCAGATTCAGATAATTTGGAATCGTTTATATATGACTGCTCTTCATTTAAATCTACCTGAACTATCAGAGGGTTTTCCTCATGTTTCTATCAGGATATCCTAATTTCCTTGTCTTGACAGTATCCTTTGAAGTTTTCTCACTCTGAACCAACTTCTGCCACGTCTCTGTTTCCTTTTATAATTGTTAGTGCCAGAAGCCGGGTTCCATTCTGGCTAAAGTTTATTTTATTTATTTATTTATTTGTGTTTTTCTATACCGGCATTCACGGAGGTTCGTATCATGTCGGTTTACATAAAACAAGGGGTGAGCAATACATTATAACGTACATAACTATAACATGAGAGTATACATTACAAATTATAACAAATGCGCAGAAGAAGAAGTTACAATAAAACAGGGATGATTCTAACTGGGAGTAGAAGAAGAAGATGATAGAAGTTTAACATAAGAAGTAGAACATGGATAAGTTCTTGGAGGAGAAGTCCATTACCTGCTATTAAGTTCACTTAGAGAATAGCCACTGCCATTAGCAATGGTTACATGGAATATACTTAGTTTTTGGGTACTTGCCAGGTTCTTATGGCCTGGATTGGCCACTGTTGGAAACAGGATGCTGGGCTTGATGGACCCTTGGTCTGACCCAGTATGGCATTTTCTTATGTTCTTATTGCAGTGGTTGGTAATATCTGGATCAGGTTAATGGATGATGATCTGTCTGGCTAAGTTTGATGGAAGAGAATCAGAAAGGGTCCGGAAAGGCTTTCTTGAATAACCATGTTTTAAGTCTTTTTCTGAAGGTTGGAAGGCATGGTTCCTGTCGTAATTCTAAGGGGATGGAGTTCCATAGTGGGGGGCCTGCTGTGGAGAAGGCCCGATCTCTCAATGTTATATGTTGGGTGGTATTGGCGTGAGGTACCTGTAGATATTCTCTGTACGCTTCTCTAATGGGTCTGGTGGAGGAGTGTTTTTTGAGAGTTATTTGTAGATGGAGTGGAGCAAGTCCATTGATATTTTTGTAGATTGTGGTGAGGGACTTATGGATTATTCTGTAGTGGACTGGCAACCAGTGAAGGTCTTTGAGGACTGGCGTAATGTGATCTCTTCTCCTCTTGTTTGTTAAGATTCTTGCTGCCGTGTTCTGTATCATTTGGAGAGGTTTAGTATGGGATGATGGGAGACCTAGTAGGATAGCGTTGCAGTAATCTATTTTAGCAAAGATTATTGCTTGGAGCACTGTTCTATAATCATGGAAATGAAATAGGGGTTTTATTCTTTTTAATACGTGAAGTTTGTGGAAGCAGTCTTTAGTTGTTTGGTTAATAAATGATTTTAGGTTTAGCCGGTTGTCTATAGAAACTCCTAGATCTCTTACTTTTGAGATTTGCAAGTTGGCTGGCGGGTTCGTAGTGATTTTGCAGTTTTCTGGAGAGATTAGCAGGAATTCGCTTTTTGATTGGTTTAGAATTAAATTTAGGCTGGAAAGGAGGCCGTTAATTTCTTGAAAACAGTTTTCCCAAAATTCTAGAGTTTTAGTGATGGATTCTTTGATAGTGAAGCCTTTGATAGTGAAGCCTTTGATAGTGATGGATTCTTTGATAGTGAAGCCTATCCCATCAGAATAGGCTCCCCTTTCCCTCAAAAGTTACCCAGTTCCTAAGACATCTAAAGTCCTCCTCCCTGCGCCATTGTCTCATTCATACATTCAAACTGGAACACAGCCTATCTCTGGGGTCCTGCATGAGGAACTGGGAGTATTTTTGAAAATGCCACCCTGGAGGTTCTGGATTTCAGTCTACTCTCTAGAAGCCTAAATTTGGCCTCCAGAACCTCTCTCCTATATTTTCTTATGTCATTGGAACCCACGCATACCGTGACAGCTGTTTCCTCCCCAGAAGCAGTCTCTAAAATCTTATCAAGGTGATGCATCAGGTCTGCTACCTTTGCATTAGGCAGGCAAGTTACCAAGCAATCCTCACAGGCCCCAATCTATCTATAGTCCTAATGGTCAAATCACCAATAACAATTGCTATCATCATCGACTCACTTCCCTGGAGACGTGTAATGTTGCCACCTAATCGAAGGTAATCTTCATGAGCTACTTAAACTTGCATTTTCTTAAAAGTCATCCCATTATTTCTGGGATGAACAATCCTAATTTGCAATAGAAAATGCCCCAGAATGCAGTGCTTTGAGATTTAAGAAAGCAGGACTGAATTAGCCTCTAAAGTTGGTGGCAAAACTATCAGGTCTTTAGTGAGTAACCTGTTATAGCAGGTTGGACAACGCCAGTCCTCAAGAGCCATATACAGGTCTGGTTTTCAGGAAAGCCACAATGAATATTCATCAGATGCATTTGCATACAATTATTTTAAGAAGCTGGTTAATCTGTTTATTTTGCTTATCCTGAAAACTACACCTACATGTGGCGCCCAAGCACCAGGGTTGACCACCCTTGCAATAAAGCAGTGTTACTCAGCCAGTGGCTGGGATCTCAGACAGGGTCTTTAGTTCGACTCTTTCACAAATAAGCCTATGAATATAGACAAATAGTTTCATGCTAGAACAGGTAGGGGGGGGGTCAAGATATTAAATCATTGGACCATGAATCAGAGGAAGTCCTAGCCCATAACTTCAAGATTCCTCTTTGCTACTGACTCTCAGTGTGACCTAACTTTGGCCAAATCACTTTTATCTCCTTGTCCTTCTCGGATCCTAGATCTTTGTCTTAATTGGGCTACAATAGTCACCAGACTTTAAAAGAAAATACTTAAAGGAGAAAAAGCTGTTTTAAGAGTACTTGTGAGTATAGATCAGTAATTATTAAGGCTTATCTTATTTATTTATTTATTTTATTTAAAAAATGTTTATATACCGCCTTTTCGATTGCTTGGTCAAAACGGTTTACAAATATAAAATATAAATTAAAAATCAATAAAATAAAATGGGAAAGGGAAAAATACAAAAATTTCATTAATATAAAGTAAAATAAATAAAAATATTATCTTTACATAACAAGAGAAAGAGAGCATGAGCCTACTAGTGCTACAGACAAACTCTGAGAGAGAACCAACTGTAATTAGTGATAATGTTCTTCAATTTTCTGTGATGTTATAAGCTAATCGAAAAAGATATGTTTTGAGTTCTTTTTTGAATTGTTTTCTATTGGATATGTGATGGAGTCTGTCGGGTATAGAATTCCAAAGAAATGGACCTGCCACTGAGAATGCACGCTTTCTAGTATAATGTAATCTAACCAATTTTGGAGAGGGGATTTCCAACAGATTTCTTGATAATGACCTTAGATGCCATGCAGGTTGATAGATACGAAGGGTTGAACATAACCAGGTAGTAGAGGGATTATGTATCTTCGCATGAATCATTATAAGAATTTTGTAGTGTATTCTTGATTTGATGGGAAGCCAGTGTAGGGATTGGAGTACCGGTGATATATGATTCCGAATAGATATACCTGTTAACATATGTGCAGCTGAGCTCTGGATTAATTGAAGTGGATGCAAATTGGAATCTTGCAAACATACATTATAGAATACCTCCCAACTGATTCCTGTGAGGGCGGCTGCCCTAGCAAACCTATTTTTAAACCGTTTTCAGGCTGTCACTTCCACCAATGTCCTCAAACTATGAAACTTAAAATAGTATTGGAAACAGAAAAACTCCTGCTCATTAAAGCTGTATCAGGTAGGAAGGTATTAGGCTGTGGCCTGCCCCTCCTTGAGGACAGTTTTAAGATGGTTACAAAGTACCTGTCATCTGATCCTTCCAGGCATAAATGTCCTTTACTTTTACGCCACTGAAGAGGGCAGCTCAAATACAGTACAAGATAAGAAACTATAATTACAGTAGCGCTCCATGGAAACTGAAATAAATCAGATCAAACAACCCAACTTAACAAAACTGCATACACGTCAACAAGGGATCAACAGACTAGGCGCAAATGCTATGTATTGTTTCTCAAGTAAAGATTACCCACACAAGTTAGCAGGTGGAGATGTGTGTGGCTACTTTTCCCCAGGATAATTTTTAAAATGAAAGTATGAATGTACTGGGGCAAAATACAAACTCTGCAGGTAATTTTCTAATCGCCTATAATGGTGGGTAATTCTTTACCTGACAATTCTGTATCAACTTTCAAAGTGAAAGTGCATTATAAGATACATTTTCAAAGGCTTACTCGCGTAAAAAAAAGCCATATATGTGGGTATGAGGTCCAATTGTGTGCCATGTGTATTTTGAAAAGGGGCCACATATGTGTGTATATGCGTGTGCACAAGAAAAAATATCCATGCAAAAAAAGGGAAGTGATAGGGGCATGTCAGGGCGTGCGTAATGAGGTATTTTAAAAGCAAAATGCGTGCAAATGTCTTCCAACTTGTGCGTGTTCATTTACTATTGCTCATTTATGGGCACAAGTGGAAACTTTTGGACTTGGCGTTTGGTGGGTTGATTTCTCCAGGTGAGTAGACACAGCAGCAGGCTAGGGGATGAGAGAGAGAATGTACCAGGGACAGACTGGGACCTACTGGGGCCAAACTGGGACACACCTGGGTCATTTGGGGGATCACTGTGATAGACTGGGTCGTATTGGGGGGTGGGAGTAAGTCTATCTGGGATAGATAGGGTTTCAAAGGGGGGGAGGGAATAAATGAACCTGGGATAAACTAGGCCATACTGGGTGGTTACTGGGACATACTAGTTTATAGTGGTGGTTATTGAAACAGATTGGGGAGGAATTGTGACATACTGGCCTATACAGGGTGGTGTGACTGCGTGTTACTGAGATATACTGGGAGCTACTAGGGGGTGGAATATGACTCTAATGGCCTTATGGATACTCATGTCGCAATGGCTGAGGAGGCAGAGAGAACAGCGGAGGAGGTATGCCTTACAGAGAGAATATAGGACTAGGGCACAGTTTATAGACCTGTCAGAGAAGTAAGCCATGCGCAGGTTTAGGTTCGAGAAGGAAACCATACTGCACCAATGCCAGCAGTTAGAGCAGAGCCTGCAAACTACCACCCAAAGGGGCCATTCCTTGTCAGTACACATCAAGGTCACTATCGCCCTGGGATTTTTGGCCACCTACACCTTCCAGACAACTTCTAGGGGTCCATGGCTGGAATGAGCCAGTTTGCCACCTCCATATGTATCGAGCAGTTACTGGCAACATTGTTCCAGAAAACACACTACTATATATTCTAACCTTGGAGCAGATATCAACAACAAATCATGATAGCACACTTCCTCTCTGTCTTGGGGGCTATCGATTGCACTCACAACCCTATCAGGACACCATAGGAGAAGAGACCACCTACCACAATCACAAGGGCTTCCACTCCCTCAATATGCAGGTGGTCTGTGATACCAAGGGCATCATCTTGGTCTTCGTGCCCAGATCTCTAGGATCCATTCACAATACTTACATCTTCCTGCAATCAGGAATTCATGATCACTTCCAGGAAGGACATATCATTGAGAGATGGCTTCTAGGTAGGAATACACTTATCACTGCCACCACCACCACACACCAACTAACCTCTTATTATTATTTTCCTCAAATCTAGGCAGACTGACAGCTTTGGCCCAGGAACTCTGCTTTAACCCTGCTCTGTGAATGACAAAGGCATATCTAAATGATCTAGTCCGGCTTCTTCCCTACAGGTGATAGAGGATATCCATTCAAAAGCTGGCTCATGATCCTGATAGCTAACCTAGAGACTCATGCTACAGAGGTTCATTACAACATGTGATGAATAATATATTACAAAATGCAATGCTTCCTTGGCTGCCCTTTTTTTTCGGGGTGGGGGATGCTCGGGTGCTTTGATAGTTCATTTTTGGTGCTCTTCCACAGCGATGACCTGTTGCAGCTAATGCTGCCCTCGGAAGGCACAGGACCTGGGAGCCAAGGCACTTGGAGGGACCTTCAGAGCTCTGAGGCAGCCAAGATGATGGGCTGGCAGCTGTGTTGGGTCTTTCCTCCTCAGCCACTAGTTCCCTCAGAAAGGTGGGAGCATCTCTCTCTGGTCATGGTGATGGTGATTCTGCAGGCATTAGAGGAACCGGTACCATGATGAGCAGTGGTGGAGGAATAGGTGATGCTGGCAAAGGTGCAGGTGGAATTCCAGCCTGGGGAGGGGCCATCCAGCCTGATGGTGGCTACATCCAGTGAGGCATCAAATAGTAGGGAGCTGGTGGGGACTGCAGCAGCCAAGGGGACATCCTCTGCAGCATCTCCCTTCACACTGGAGTCTGTGCCTCCATTGCAGTATGAATGCCCATTAGCTCCTGCTGCATGCCCTGCACTTCCTCCCTCACAACATGTTCATTAAACAGGTAACTTTAATTACCAACTCATCTCTTTCCTTAGGATCTTTCCCAGCCTCATTGAAAACAGCATCAGTTCGCCCAATATTGAAGAAACAAAACACAGATTCCACTGATATGCAATATTATTGTCCAATCTCATCTCTTCCTTTCTTATCTAAAATAACTGAAGCATCTGTTCTTAAACAGGCCACACAATTCCTTAATGAACATGCAATGTTAGACCAGTACCATTCGGTTTTCATCTGTATCATAACACAGAAACCTTACTACTTCATATCATTGACACAATCACCAAGGCTTTGACTCTGGCACTTCCTATATCATGATTCTCCTTGACATTAGTTCAACCTTCGATACATTACATCACGATATACTCTAACCGTATCACTGAAACTGGTATATCAGGAACTGTAATATTGTGATTCAGATCCTATCTGACAGATAGAACACAACAAATAAAAAGCAGATAATACTTCATCCTGGTTTTCCATCAAAACATGTTCCCCAAGGTTCAGCCCTTTTGGCCACTCTGTTCAACAATTATATAACACCCCTCTGCCATCTCCTAGATACCCTAGGGTTATCCTATTGCATCTATGCCAACGATATCCAGTTCTTCCCGATCGCAGCCTCATGCTCAACAACATCTCAATTCACTTATAGAAATGACGGCAGAAGAAGACCAAACGGCCCATCCAGTCTGCCCAGCAAGTTTCACACTCTTTTTTTTCATACTTATCTGTTTCTCTTGGCTCTTAGTAACCTTTTGGTTCTATTACCCTTCCACCCCCACCATTAATGTAGAGAGCAGTGTTGGAACTGCATCTAAAAGAAATATCCAGCTTAATTAGTTAGGGGTAGTAACCGCCACAATAAGCAAGCTACACCCATGCTTGTTTACCCCGACTATGTAATTCAATCCTTGTTGGTTGTCTGTATATAGATTCACTTTCTTCATTCCCCCTGCCGTTGAAGCAGAGAGTTATGCTGGATATGCATTGAAAGTGAAGTGTCAGTCTTTCTCCCTGCCGTTGAAGCAGAGAGCTATGCTGGATATGCTTGAAGACTTTCTCCCCTGCCGTTGAAGCAGAGAGCTATGCTGGATATGCTTGAAGACTTTTTCCCCTGCTGTTGAAGCAGAGAGCTATGCTGGATATGCTTGAAGACTTTCTCCCCTGCCGTTGAAGCAGAGAGCTATGCTGGATATGCTTGAAGACTTTCTCCCCTGCCGTTGAAGTAGAGAGCTATGCTGGATATGCTTGAAGACTTCCTCCCCTGCCGTTGAAGCAGAGAGCTATGCTGGATATGCTTGAAGACTTCCTCCCCTGCTGTTGAAGCAAAGAGCTATGCTGGATATGCATTGAAAGTGAAGTATCAGGCTTATTTGATTTGGGGTAGTAACTGCCATAAAAAGCAAGCTACTCCCTGCTTTTTTGTGAATGCAAATCTTTTTTTTCTCCCCACATTCATTTACGTCCTCTAGACTTTATGGATCCACAGTGTTTATCCCACGCCCCTTTGAAGTCTTTCACACTTCTGGTCTTCACCACTTCCTCTGGAAGGGCAATCCAGGCATCCACCACCCTCTCCGTGAAGAAATACTTCCTGACATTGGTTCTGAGTCTTCCTCCCTGGAGCTTCAAATTGTGACCCCTGGTTCTGCTGATTTGTTTCCGACGGAAAAGGTTTGTCGTTGTCTTTGGATCATTAAAACCTTTCAAGTATCTGAAAGTCTGTATCATATCACCTCTGCTCCTCCTTTCCTCCAGGGTGTACATATTTAGATTCTTCAATCTCTCCTCATAAGTCATTCGATGAAGACCTTCCACCTTTTTGGTCGCCCTTCTCTGGACCGCCTCCATCTTGTCTCTGTCTCTTCGGAGATACGGTCTCCAGAACTGAACACAGTATTCCAGGTGAGGCCTCACCAAGGACCTGTACAAGGGGATAATCACTTCCCTTTTCTTACTTGATATTCCTTTCTCTATGCAGCCCAGCATTCTTCTGGCTTTAGCTATCGCCTTGTCACATTGTTTCGCCGATTTCAGATCATTAGACACCATCACCCCAAGGTCTCTCTCCTGCTCCGTGCACATCAGCTCTTCTCCCCCCATCAAATACAGTTCATTCGGATTTCCACTCCCCATATGCATGACTCTGCACTTCTTGGCATTGAATTTCAGCTGCCATATCTTCAACCACTCTTCCAGCTTCCTTAAATCCCGTCTCATTCTTTCCACTCCTTCCGGCGTATCCACTCTGTTGCAGATCTTAGTGTCATCCGCAAAAAGACAAACCTTACCTTCTATCCCGTCTTCAATGTCGCTCACAAATATATTGAACAGGACCGTTCCCAACACGGATCCTTGCGGTACACCGCTTAAAACCTCCCTCTCTTCAGAGAGAGCTCCATTTACCATCACACATTGTCTTCTGTCTGTCAACCAGTTTGCAATCCAGGCCACCACCTCGGCACTCACTCCTAAGCTTCTCATTTTATTCACCAGTCTCCTGTGCGGGACCGAATCAAAAGCTTTGCTGAAATCCAAGTAGATGACATTGAGTGCTCTTCCTTGATCAAATTCCTTGGTTACTCAGTCAAAAAAGTCAATCAGATTTGTCTGACAGGATCTTCCCCTGGTGATTCCATGCTGCCTCTGGTCCATCAATTCTCCCGACTGTAGATAGTTCACTATTCTCTCTTTCAACAGTGACTCCATTACTTTTCCCACCACCGAAGTGAGGCTAACTGGTCTGTAGTTACCAGCCTCCTCTCTGTTCCCACTCTTGTGAAGCGGGACCACCACCGCTCTTCTCCAATCACTCGGCACCACTCCCGTTTCTAGGGATCTATTGAACAGGTCACACTGCGGACTCGCCAGCACAAATTTCAAAATAAAATAGGAGATAAAAACAACTAATTAAATACATAAAATATGAAATAAAACACAAAAAATATAGCTCTACAGATCCCTCTTCTGCTTCTGTGACCTTGGCAAGGCTATCAGGCAGTACCCATAAGCGCCGCCTTGCCCTTTGGAGGACACTTGGTCCTGGGCTATCAGAGTCATCGCCAGACTGCTCCCTTGAAAAAGAAAATGTGTACATACTTTAAATACTCATGCTATTAATGGACCTTCCATTCTGCCTATCAAAACAGCTCCATGATCCCTCCTACTACAACACAAGGGGGTACATTTTCAAAAACAGTGCGCGCGCGAACAAAAGTACGCTGGATTTTATAAGATCCGTGCGTATCTTATAAAATCCGGGGTCGGCGGGCGCAAGGGGGTGCACATTAGTGCAACCTGCGCACGCCGAGCCCGGCACGCTGCCTGTTCCCTCCGAGGCCGCTCCGAAATTGGAGCAGGGAACTTTCCTTCCGTCTCCCCTCACCTTCCCCTCCCTTCCCCTACCTAACCCCCCCCCCCCCGGTCCTATCTAAACCCCCCCCTACCATTGTTGGCAGATTAAAAATTAAATTAAAAAAAAACATACTCCTTTTTGATGGGATTTATTTTACCTTAAGATCTCAAGATCCATTCTTGGATGTGTTTTATTTATTTTAGATTCACTTATTTTCTTTAAGAACAAAATGCACCAGCTTTTTCATTTTCAGACACTTTTCCAAAGACGTGTGACTCTTTTTAATCAATCATCAACTCCTGTCTACTTGCCTTGGAACACAAACAACATTTATCTTCTGCTTCTGTGTACAGGATTGGTGTGATGCATTTAACGTTTTAAGTTTGAAAGTGCAAAAAAAAAAAAATGCCTTGCACATAAACTTGAAAATGCCCCATCCAGACAGTGGAGAAAAATGTTCATCCCGATTAACTGTGCTGAGTTTACACATGAAAAGAGGACCCAGGCGCCGACTCTGCAGACCAGATGAGGGTAACATTGTGAACGGGCGTCACAGTGCTCCAGGATTAATGGAGGTAGCCTGGCAGAAATACGAGGCCTTATCAGGCAGCAAGTTCAAAGCGATTGATTACCATGAAATCTGGTCATGCACATTTGAGCTCAGCAATTTCACAGATGAGCGAATATTTAAAGAAACCAGGGATATATATATATATATATATATATATATATATATATATATATATATCATCAGTACATGATTGCCACACAATAGACCTAGAGGGGGATAACTTAAAAAAACCCCCCCAAAATGAAATGATGGGGCTCTTCCAGTATTTGGGTAGTGAGCGAACCTTTGCTAAATGTAATGAATATTTAAGGATGGAAGCTTTCAGGACTACCTTCCCTGGGTATCAGCAAGGTAGACTTCTTCTTGCTAGCCCTTCTGCTTTCAGCCTTGGTAGATTCTGAAAGCTGGGGAGGATCACATGCGGTGCTTTCCCTTCCCGGAGTCCACGCTCCACATTCACGTGATATTAACCTGGAACATCCAGCTCCTATCCCTTGAAAAAACCTTTTAATGTGGCAAAAACCTGGATTTATTCGGCTAATAAGTTAGGGGGCTAGAATTTATCCGGATAAGTTAGGGGTGATGCAGGGGCGTTATTGGGAGGAGGAGGGCTGGCCAGCTAAGTTAACTGACTAACTCCAATATTCAGAATTAGCCAGATGACTTAGGCAGCTAAGTGTGATTGACTCAAAGAGCTGCCCTGAAGTTAGCCGGCTATAGTCAATAGTGAGGCTGCACTGTTCAATAGGCCTCCAAAGTTAGCCGGATAAGTTTACGTAGCTAATTCTGCGATCCGGACAGTGTCTGAATATGGACCTCTACCTGTTTCCAATAAACTAAGCACAAGCTAAGTAGGGCTGCACTGTCATTTTTTTTAAAAGACCGGGAAACCACAATGGCATCTGTTGTTTGGTTTTGTGTCAAAATAAATGAAAAAAAAAAAAAGAATAGTAAACCTTGAAAAATAAAATGTTGAGTAAAGCTTTTCTCACGCACGCCACTGGAACAAGGGACTCGGGTTATTTTGATAAAATGAAGGAAATTAACCTTCCCAGCAGCTTGGCGTCCCGGTATTATTTCTGGTCCTAGAGGATCTGGTGCTTTGCTGCCACGTTCTAACAGGGGAGCAAGGCTGCTCTCCTGGCTGCTGATTTAGTGCCAGTAAAATCAATTCTCTGCAGGAATACAGGAGGCCCTTGAGCACTGCATCGATGATTCCCATTAATGTAGTGAAGATCAGTCGCTGCCCCTGCTCAGCACCACTTTCCTTTCCAGACGGGAAACCTGCAGGAGGGAGGCTGGGATCATGTTCCCATCTCTCATCACTTCCATCCCATAGGACACAAATGGTTGCTGCTTAGATAAGGAAGCAATTAGTGCTTTGGCACTTAAGGTCTGGAGATCACACAGGTCCATTTTTCACATGTGGCTGCAATCCTTAAAGGAGGAAGCACTAATAGAGCCAGATAAGGCAAGATGGCCAGGCAGAGATTTAACATCAGAAACGCAGACTGTAGCTCATCAAGCGTTTTGCAGATTTATTATCCATAGATTTTGCACCCGTTTTTTCTGTGGGTGAAATTTCAGTGACAAATTGAGGCATGTAGATTTGAAAATACAATCGCTACATGGGGTTTTTTTTTTCTTTATTTGTGAATTTTTCAAAATATATCACAAGGAACAACCTTGCAAAGAAATACAGAAAAAAGAAAATTATCTAGGAAATTTACATACATTCCCTTATGCATATAATACCAAATACATATTAATCTCTACTGTTTTTCATTGGAAATTTAAGAAGGGAGGAGATAAGAAAATCAAAGAAGACTCCAAGGAAATAACAAATTACTAAGTACAGGCTTGTTATTCTCTATCATTTTGCCCCTGATTAACATACATTATGTCCCCCCATCCAAAAACTGTCTCAACTGTTCCAGCAAAAAGAAAATATATGTATTTCCAGCAGATTTTACAAAACATTTGCAAGGGAATCGAAGAAGGAAACTCGCTCACTTGGCCAAAACCTCGGGACGCATAGCTATAAACATTTTCCTACGCTGTTGAGTGGGCCGTGAGAGGTCTGGGTAGACCCTCACCACTCCACCCATAAATGCATTATTTATATTTTGAAATATGCCTTCATCGACTGTCCTTTTTCCACTTCTGTGAAACTTGGACAAAAAGAGTTGCCCTTTCTGTGACTTCCATGTTAGAGTTTTCCAAATATTGTGTCAAAATTATGAATTGATCCCTATTTTCTCCAGACGGTAATCTGTAAACTATTCCTTCGAGTAGGTGTTAGAAAGAATCATTTCTTTACAGAAGGCACACCTTTCTGATGCAATCTTTAGGGATTCAGTCACAAAACGTTTGAAAGTCACTAGAACTGGTTTCTCCTAATACTTTTGGGAAAATTGACCAGTCTAACATTAATAAAGAAGATGATTTTCTACAGACTCAAGTCTTCTCTGTGATATAATACAATCCTTCATAATAGATTGAATTAGTGACTGGGTCTGGTTTAATTTCACAGTTAAATCCTGTATACTATTAGAATGGTCCATGAATTTCTGAGAATGTTTTTGTTCCACAGTATCCAGTTTTTCTCAAATTTACCCAGCTGTGAGACTGAATTTTCAAGGTACGTGCCATAACAGCCATTAGATCCCATATGGCTTCTAGTGTAATTTCCACGGGTTTCTCAAACTCCAGGGGATCAAGCATATTTTCTCCTACCTCTTCCTGTGGTCTTTCTCTCGCTGTCTCCAAAGAATCAATTTCTGCTCCAACCAAACTCCTCGCAGGAATTTCATGACCCTCAAACAGAGATGGTAGGGTTACCCCGGCTCTCGCATGATCAACGGACCCACCACGCTGATCTCTTCCGGCTGACATTGCATCGGGGAGTCCAGCTCCGTCAATAATGCGGAGGGAAGAGCTACACAGTGGACCTCAGGGTTCTGGTGGCTGAGGGTGACTTTGCCTCGCGAGAGAACCACTCCTCTCAGCTCTCCCGCAGCGGCGCTCGTTGTCCCCACCAGAGAGGAAATGGTCGCGAAGTCGGTGATATACTGCTGTCCCACCAGGCTGGGTGAGTCCGGGGGATAGATTCTCACCTTGCCCTTCTGCTTATGGGGCATTTTCAAGAAGAATATCTGCAATTCACACTGTCGTTTTCCAAGGAAAAATAGCGGATGGCGGAGCTGCTTAACTCAGCGTCCACAAGCAGCGGCCATCTTGACTCCTCCCTACATGGGTTGTTTTTTTACCGCCAACCTAAGCATACCTCTAGGAATGCCTCCTTGCAGTTCAGCTAAACAGGAAATGCATGCCCACGATCTGCTGGAGACGGAGAATACTGGCAAGCTAATGTCGGGGGCGGGGGGACTATAGCCATGATGTCAGTTTTTGCTCCAATCTACTGGAGGAGGTGCATAACCCACTTACGGGGCCTGACCTGCCCGAATGCTGAGGAAGACATCACTGAGAACCATATGAAAGCACATGTCTTTGGCAACAGTCCATTCCAGCTGTGACTAACTATGGACTCAGAAGAACAGCGTAAGAAAGAGAAATGGAGTATGGTCCAGTTTTATGCGGACGACGGACTCAAGTCTCTGCCTACAGAGGAGGAGGCCACTGACCTGTTGAAAAGGACACAACAGATGTTAGCTGGTGCTAACCTGAAACTGCACAAAATAGCTTCCAAAGGTGCAAAGGTAAGGAAGGCGATTTCTTCAGAGGGCCATGCAAAGGATCTGAAAGACCTAAGAGTTGACACATTCAGTGCAGCCTTGGCCTCAGCTGAGATTTCACCTTTTGGGTATCAGTTCAGGAAAAACCATATACCAGACAGCCTATAGGATCCACTTGGATTTGTAGCCCCTGTCACCACTTAAGGGAAACCTTTGCTAAGGGAGCTTTCGGTAGAGACATGAGACCGGGATACCCTGCTGCCCTAAGCAAGAAAGGAGGCAGCGCCTACAATCTCCAGATTCCTCTGTTTCTCTCACTAAGGCACAATGCAGAGAAATCTCTGAAAGCCATAGCTGCAGCAGCCTATTTGAAGATAATAGACAATGAAGGTAAACCCCATGTGGGATTCGTCCTGGGTAAAGCTGAATTACCTCCTGAGACTAACCACATCATCCCAAGACTTGAATTACCTGCAGTAGTGTTAGCAGTGGGAACTGCTGAACCGGTGCTAAGTGAAGTAGACTTGCAGCTTGACATGGTCACATTTTATGTAACGGACCCTACGGTCGTGTTATCGGTAGATACTGCAGTTAGAGAGGATAATTAGGGGAGGATCCATTTGGTACAGCCCCTCCTTTTGAGGATGCTGGGATGGGAGTCCCCCTCTGAGAGGCTTTCTAAGCAGCTTCCTACACGGAGCTCTGGGGGCAGTATTTCTTGCTTTTAAATTTATGGGAGATGTGTGCAGGAGCTTTTCCTGTTTGGATTTTGGGCCTGCTCAAAGGTCTTCAGCCTACCCTTCTGGAAGCCTGTGAGGCGGGTTTAGGGGTCTGCCTGGCCTATCTACTTCCTGGTGGGTAAGGACTGATCTTGGGTTGTGCTTTTTTGGACTTTTACGAAATTGTAGGAAGCCTGGTGAAAGCCTGTGCAACGTGAGACCCTGTGTCTGGGGACGATCTGACCCTCTACACCCTTAACGAGGGCGTAGGAAAGTGGTGACCTCAAGCCAGGACCTTTCAGTGTTTATCTCATTTTTAGGAAGATTTTTATAAACAGATCTGGATAGGAAGCTAGGATTCTGTCCATTGAGGATTTGAAAGAGACTAAGAAGAGAGACAGAGAGAGAGAGAAACATATCTACTATCAGTCAAGAGTCCATTAAAAACACCCATCGGGAGTCTTCACACCCTGGGGACAGAGAGAGGTTTGGGATCCCTGCGCAGAGACAGAGTTATATTTTTAATAGTTTGGAAAGGGTTTTCCTGCCCATTCAAAGGATACCCTGCCCACCTGGGGACTCCACTTGTCCAAAACCTGGAGGGTGGAGGTTTCCCTTGCTCTGGCAAAGGAAACGTTTACAAAGATAGAGGGAAAGAGACTGCAGGAGAAAAGAAAGAAACTTGTGGTGCTGAGGATTACGTTTATTGTGCCAGCGTTTTCAACAGTAGGAGCTTTAGTTTTGGACCCTAACCCACTGGCTCCAGTGCTTTACTTGGCACCCATAGCACCCACAGTGAAAGAAAGGCGCCCCTCTCCCAGAGACAAGAATGAAAGTACAAAGGGTCACCCTTAAATCTTTTCCCCCCACCAACAAAGGATCCTGACCCTGGTGGAAAGAGGAAAATGTAAGAGCTAAGCCAGGAGTGGTTCCAGCCCTGAAGAGACTATCATTTCTTTTCAGTAAAGTGGTTTTGGGTTACATATGAAATCAGATCCGGAGGTTTTATGTGCAGGTGGACAATGGGGTTGAACGCATCAGCAAACCAACCCAGCCAGAGCAGTGGCAGCACTGAACTGATCCCTGCCGACCCTGCCACAAGGTCCGTCTCTGCAGCTCACCTAATGCAGGCAAGGCCGGTCGACAGGGCCGCAATTTCTATGGAGCTGTGGCAAGACGGCACCAAACTCAACAGCCTGCTTTGAACTGAAGGCAGAGCTCCATCTCCAGGTGACTGCTCTGCTCACCGGCGTTGCAAGTGAACAGCCCCTAGGAACACAAGGCTGCAATCAGATTTCATGACGGGCAATGCTGATTCTGCCACAGGAAAAGGCCAGTCAGTAGCCCCACAGTTTTCCCACACCTCTTGCTATTCAGTGCTCATCCCTGACCACTCTGAAGGTTGTCGTCTCGGCCATCATCAATGCCAAACCCTTGGTTCCTATATCTCCAACCATCCTGACTCCTGTTACGATCCTTACTCAAAAGACTGAGGTGAATCTGGCGCCACCGGGAGAGTTTGACACCAAGGATCTTTACAAATGGCAATAGTGACAGGCCCGATGCCTTGCCAATATATTTGGGGTCACTGGAGGAGGGAATACCTGATGACTCTGCAGGGCCACAGTAAGTGGCAACACAGTACATACACCAGAGGTCCAGACAAGCCAGCCCCCAGGGAATGAATGGCTAATGGGGCTCATCACCAAGCTGGTGCCCAGTGGAGATGGGAAGGTCTATAAAGTTGCAATATGGGCTGCCAGATAAGGGACTGAAAAGGACTCACTGAAACAGCGCACTTTCTCTCGCCTCATTGAGAAGTGTGAGCACTTTGGAGTCCTTAAATTGACTGCAATGTTGTAATTAGTGTTTGATTGAAGAAAAGCTGATAGTGAAAGCTTATAATTTCAGGCAGGGGGCGTCCTGTCTCCACCGGTGCTTTCCTGGTCATTCACGGCTGTCCTGCTTTCACAGTTGTCCCGCTTCCTCAGCAGCTTGCCCGCTTCTCTTACTAAGGCAGTCCTTCGTGCTTCGCTTTGCGTAGTTTCGGTGTTTGCTGTTCTACGGCCACCTGGTGGTCAGCCTGCCTGCTCACAGCTTCTGCTGCAGTCAGCGCAGTTGGCGCTGAAGGCGTTTACTGCTGACCCGGAGCAGGGTTTTCTTGTGTTTCTCCTCCTGGTTCTCTCTCAGCTCTGGTCGGCTCTGCTCTGGCCAGGCCTGTGCGATTCATTAGCTGATCTGGCTATCCCCGCGTAATTGTTTTCCTCATACCTATCCTTATTTCTGTGGCCCAGACTATGCTGCTTGCATTAATTTTCAGTTTATGCACAGCAAGGCTGTGTCATTTGTTTTGCCTGTAAATAAAGTTTGGAGTTGAAGAAGCTGCCTCTTCTGTCGGCGAGTAAGGACCTAGTTAAGCTATCTGTGCAGAGAAAATGCATAGCGGAGACAGCATAAGCGCCCCCTTGCCTGGAAGAAGCCAGGGGCCTGATCCTGAATGTCAAGCCACCACCAGCGAGTCCTTGCACCTGCTGAGGGCAGAGTGTCCAGGGTTCCTGCAGAGCTGCATTACCTGTGTGCAGTGGTGATGATGCCACAGTGGAGATGTCTATACTCCTGTGAGGAGACACAATCCCACCTGTTTACACTCAGCTGGGTGGTGCACTAGGATGAAGTATGTAGAGATCCTGTCCGATCCCTGCTGGAAACCATGTAGGATTCACCACTTGTGGGAGGAGGAAAGGAAGTGATACTGTGGGTATGTAGTTCCCCCTGTGGAAGAGTATTCGGTAGGTTCCTCTGGTACATAAAGCCAGACCCACATCTTAAGACGTGGACTTTTTTGTTTCTTTTCCCAGAGGCAGCATACTATGGCTGATTTTTCTATTGTTGACGTTTGATGCCGACATGGAGCTTTTATTATGGATTTGGCAGTTCCTTCCTTCCCTTATCCTCTTTTTCCTATTTTACAATTGACCGTTTGAGTTCGAGTGCCCATTAACGTTGGGCGCAATTAATTTATTTTCTGTGCTGCTCTAACATCAAAGGGATGAGGTCCCTTCATTGAGAAGGAACCTGTGAATCATCAGTATCCTTCGGAGGGATAACTTACAGCCATCCAAGGGAGAAGAAGGAAAGGAGTGGAGGATGGACCCCAGTAGGGCCCATGAACATCTACTGGAGATTTGGAGAAGACTGTCAGGAATATTATTCTGATACTGGAAAGGAAAAGAGGAGAATACTTGGTGCCATTCAGATATTGTGAGGAGAACACGAGTTCAGAGGAGATTACTACTACCCGGAGGAGGGAGATAAGTAATTGTATTCAAATGGATTTTACTTTTAATACTTACATTGGGAGGGAAAGCATGAACTTGCCCTATGCCAGTGGGATGGGAGAGACCTCAGATTAAAGACTACCACCTTAAATTTTAATAAGACTGAACAGTCACAAATTTATTTAAAGCACTTGTAGCATCGATAAGTGAATGAAACAGCTGTAAAAACTCTTCTCATCATTTTATAACACACCTGTAAAAGTGATGCTGGAAACCAAAATCAGCTTCCAGTGTGTTTTAAACTGCACGGTGACTTTAATGCTTTTCTGTACACAAGAACGTGGAGTTGTTTTCAGTGCAAGGGCCTTGAAAGTTAGCTTTCTCCTCACTCAGGGAACCCCGACGTTTACAACATTTTAACGTTATGGGACGTTTACCATCTGCAACTGCCCTTGAGGTTTGGGCTCTGGTACCACCACCCAGGTACAGCTAGCTCCAGGGTTATACTGAGAATGGCAACTTAGCCTAGGTATCAGGTTTTTGCTTTACTATTGAGCAGGTTTTGATCATCACAGCTCAATACTGCATTGTATTCTGAGAGACTAGGGCGAAGTGTGGAGTTCAGGGCACACCTTTCATCTGAATAAGGCCTATTGTGATCATGGATTTAAATCCAAATAATAACAATGCGCGAACAAAACCATATCAGTGTGGACATTATAACTGGGCAGATCGGATGTCCCTTTCTTACCATCCATTACTGTCACCGTGTTACTAAGGATCATCTCAGCCGCCAGCCACAGAGTGCGAATACCTGCAAGTTATTATCTCGTACGGATGTCTATTTTATTTGAATAATCATGCAAGTTTTATTATGTGCCCGCATGGATTACACGCTTTAATGGCAGGTTATATCGTTTCAATAAATGAAATGAAACGAAGATCTCTGCTGGTCCAGAACACCGCTCTTCGCCTTCCTCCTTGGAACTCCAGCATTTTGGGTAGAAGAGCGTACAAGATCCCCCATTTAATTTCCTTCAGCACCCCACCTTTCCCATGTCCAACCTCAAAGCTTTGTAGTCATCTAAATAGCCAGCAATATTGGTGTGGTCACTGCCTAAACATCTGGCTCCCCAGGTCCTTTGTGTAGCCTGCTGGACAGATCAAGCAATGCACGTGCCTGCGTTTCCACGAGGGATTGCACTTAGTGTGTTGGAGCTACGCCAGTCACTAACATTTTCACTATATGATTTTTTTTCTATATAGGGGCAATAAGAGGGGTTTTGATATTTGTTATTCCTCCCAGTGCTATAGCCCCACCTTTTTTGGGGGGGATAGGATTTTCGGGGATTAATATTCTCGAGCACAGTCCCCTGTAATTCTCTCCTGCTCGGTCTCCTATTATCCACAAGTCACCCATTGCAAATTTTACAAAACGCAACACCTAGGATACTGTCAGGAACCAAGAAATACGATCATGTAACCCCAACATTGATATCTTTACACTGGCTCCCAATTAAGTATCGTATTGAATACAAAACGATATGCATCTTATACAAAATCATTTAAGGGGAACAAATAGATTGACTGAATGCTGCCATTCGCCTTCATGCACCACAAAGAAATTTAAGATCTGCAAATAAAGGTCTACTAAGCATCCCTTCGGTGCACTCAGCACATATAAGCAAGTCAGAGAGAGAGCCATTTCACTCGCAGGTCCTAATCTCTGGAATTCCTTACCAGCAGAATTAAAGACTGCAACCAAATATAAAAACATTTAAAAAAGGCCTAAAGACCTGGCTATTTGGCAAAGCTTATCAAGAGCATGATTGATATAAGATCCAGCAATTCATTTATTTTATTGTTTTCTTCTTTTATTTCCTAATTTTAATAGAATTTTATGTGATATCAATTTGATTTTTACTTTATTTCACTTGTATATTTATTATTTAATCCTTTGTTTAATTTTGTACTGTCTGATCGAATTCTATTTCATATTTTATATTATTATCTTATTGTATTTCTATTCATTATGTAAACCATTGTGATAGTACTCCAAATGACAGCATATAAAATCTATAAATAAAAAGAAATAAATGTTGGAGCATGCCCAGTGTGTCAGTTGTTGCATCGGAGGTGGACCCTTGGGCTGAGGTGGGGTTGATGCAACCCGTAGGTAGGGACCTACGGGTCCCCACCTTCGGCAGGTGGAGTGACCTGATAGGCAGAGGCCACTGGAACTTCACCTATACCAGCCCTCATTCCCTGTGGGTTGAGCCTTTGGTTGCCGGGGCCGGCAAGACTTAAGTGGGCCTCAAGGTTGGTTAGCAAGACTGGTTGGTTCAGCCTAGAGACAGCAGACGATAGGTGGCATAGTCCAACTCTGGACTGGGTAAAATACTGGAACTCGGGCACCAATGGAACTGAGGTTGGCTGAGGACATTCGAGCAAAGGTAGGCCATAGCCTAATAAGCCTATGTCCAGGGAGTAGGCTAGGAGAGGCGTCAATGACAGGCTTGGATCAGGACTGGCAGCAAAGTGGAGGTCGTGGCAAGCAATGCTGAGATCTCATCATGGAGAAGTCAATAGTGAGAGTCAATCAAAGCAATGATCAATGTCTGGAGATAGGCAGTAGTGTAGTCAGGCATAGCGGAGGTCTAGGTCTGGAGATAGGCAGTAGCGTAGTAAGGCGTAGAGGAGGTCTAGGTCTGGAGATAGGCAGTAGCGTAGTAAGGCGTAGAGGAGGTCTGGGTCTGGAGATAGGCAGTAGTGTAGTCAGGTGTAACGGAGGTCTGGGTCTGGAGATAAGCAGAAGCGTGGAAAGGCATAGCGGAGGTCTGGGTCTGGAGATAGGCAGAAGCATGGTCAGGCATAGCAGAGGTCTGGATTTGGAGATAGGCAGAAGTGATGTCAGGCGTAGCGGAGGTCTGGGTCTGGAGATAAGCAGAAGCGTGGTCAGGCAAAGCAAAGTCGATATCCATGCAGCCAATCCAAAACATAGACAGGACAGGAACGAGGAGAACAGTAACCAGGAACAACGAGGGTCAGGAACAAAACGTAGAGACGATTCTCTAGCAGCAACGAGTACTCGAGTAGCGAGGAGACCTGTTGCAAAGGCAATGCTATGGAGCGAGGCCTGAGCTTAAATACACTGAAGAGTTTGTCATCATCATCCGGGGCCATGGTCAGGTTCCCACCTTGGGCCCTTCAAAAGGATCAGTGAGGGGAGCGGCGCGGGTAGCGGCATCTCTCCGCAGGCCATGCAGAGAGGCCCAACGAGCAATGGCATCTTGAGCTGAGTCACTGGGAACTGTGGTGGAGCTGGAGGCACCAGGGGCGGCCCGAGGTCAGAGCTGGTTGCCTACCACTGCTAGTAAGGAGGAACGAGAGGCTGGAGTCCTTGTGGAAAGGTGAGGGGGCCGTGCTGCGAGACTGCAGTGGTTGGCACGCATAACATCAGTGGGTCAGAAGCTAAGGAGAAGGAAAAAGGCTCCTCCAGGATCTCAGGAAAACAGGACAAAAGATAGGAGAGTCAGGAGCTGAAACTTTTTCCAGGGTTTCAAGAGAGAGAGTAAGGATTGAAGAGTGAGAGAATTCCCCAAGATTTCAAAGCAAGGTGATCGGACAACTGGAGATTCCCCCCGGATTTCACAGAAGGCAATTCAAGAATTTGGCAAAAAGGTATTGAGGAAGAGAGTTTTTGCAAGGATTTTAGGATTTTGACTGACCAGTGTCTGAGGGAAGGCATACCCCCAGTATCCCAAAGGACTACAATCAGAGACCTTTTTAACCCATTCAACCAGTTCTGGATATTTTGCTTGGAGATATTTTCCAGATCAGGTCATGCCAGCACTTGAACAACACTTTAGTTATCCCCCTCTCACTGGTGAGGAATTTTCAATCAGGATGAAGGTGCAAGAGCAGGAAAAGAAGTGAACAGAGTAAGGATGGACAGAGAAACCATTTGTTTTTTTTTATTGATCATAGGATGTATGTTGATTCTTATTTTTGTCATCCTAACTTGGATCCTATTCTTTAAGTTACAGTAAAGACTATCTTTTATTTGAACACTAACTACAGACTCCAGTGTTTTCATTGAGCTTTATCCAAGTGAATGGAACAGCTCCCCTATGAGGAAAGACTAAAGAGGTTAGGACTGTTCAGCTTGGAGAAGAGACGGCTGAGGGGGGATATGATAGAAGTGTTTAAAATCATGAGAGGTCTAGAACGAGTAGATGTGAATCGGTTATTTACTCTTTCAGATAATAGAAGGACTAAGGGGCACTACATAAGAACATAAGAAAATGCCATACTGGGTCAGACCAAGGGTCCATCAAGCCCAGCATCCTGTTTCCAACAGTGGCAAATCCAGGCCATAAGAACCTGGCAAGTACCCAAAAACTAAGTCTATGCCATGTAACCATTGCTAATGACAGTGGCTATTCTCTAAGTGAACTTAATAGCAGGTAATGGATTTCTCCTCCAAGAACTTATCCAATCCTTTTTTAAACACAGCTATACTAACTGCACTAACCACATCCTCTGGCAACAAATTCAAGTTTAATTGTGCGTTGAGTAAAAAAGAACTTTCTCCGATTATTTTTAAATGTGCCCCACGCTAACTTCATGGAGTGCCCCCTAGTCTTTCTATTATCCGAAAGAGTAAATAACCGATTCACATTTACCCGTTCTAGACCTCTCATAATTTTAAACATCTCTATCATATCCCCCCTCAGCCGTCTCTTCTCCAAGCTGAAAAGTCCTAACCTCTTTAGTCTTTCCTCATAGGGGAGCTGTTCCATTCCCCTTATCATTTTGGTAGCCCTTCTCTGTACCTTCTCCATCTCAATTATATCTTTTTTGAGATGCGGCGACCAGAATTGTACACAGTATTCAAGGTGCGGTCTCACCATGGAGCAATACAGAGGCATTATGACATTTTCCGTTTTATTCACCATTCCCTTTCTAATAATTCCCAACATTCTGTTTGCTTTTTTGACTGCCGCAGCACACTGAACCGACGATTTCAATGTGTTATCCACTATGACACCTAGATCTCTTTCTTGAGTTGTAGCACCTAATATGGAACCCAACATTGTGTAATTATAGAATGGGTTATTTTTCCCTATGTGCATCACCTTGCACTTTTCCACATTAAATTTCATCTGCCATTTGGATGCCCAATTTTCCAGTCTCACAAGGTCTTCCTGCAATTTATCACAATCTGCTTGTGATTTAACTACTCTGAACAATTTTGTGTCATCTGCAAATTTGATTATCTCACTCGTCGTATTTCTTTCCAGATCATTTATAAATATATTGAAAAGTAAGGGTCCCAATACAGATCCCTGAGGCACTCCACTGTCCACTCCATTCCACTGAGAAAATTGTCCATTTAATCCTACTCTCTGTTTCCTGTCTTTTAGCCAGTTTGCAATCCACGAAAGGACATCGCCACCTATCTCATGACTTTTTACTTTTCCTAGAAGCCTCTCATGAGGAAGTTTGTCAAACACCTTCTGAAAATCCAAGTATACTACATCTACCGGTTCACCTTTATTCACATGTTTATTAACTCCTTCAAAAAAGTGAAGCAGATTTGTGAGGCAAGACTTGCCCTGGGTAAAGCCATGCTGACTTTGTTCCCTTAACCATGTCTTTCTATATGTTCTGTGATTTTGATGTTTAGAACACTTTCCACTATTTTTCCTGGCACTGAAGTCAGGCTAACCTGTCTGTAGTTTCCCGGATCGCCCCTGGAGCCCTTTTTAAATATTGGGGTTATATTTGCTATCCTCCAGTCTTCAGGTACAATTGATGATTTTAATGATAAGTTACAAATTGTTACTAATAGGTCTGAAATTTCATTTTTTAGTTCCTTCAGAACTCTGGGGTGTATACCATCTGGTCCAGGTGATTTACTACTCTTCAGTTTGTCAATCAGGCCTACCACATAGAAACATAGAAACATAGAAATGACGGCAGAAGAAGACCAAACGGCCCATCCAGTCTGCCCAGCAAGCTTCACACATATTTTCTCTCATACTTATCTGTTTCTCTTAGCTCTTGGTTCTATTTCCCTTCCACCCCCACCATTAATGTAGAGAGCAGTGATGGAGCTGCATCCAAGTGAAATATCTAGCTTGATTAGTTAGGGGCAGTAGGGGTAGTAACCTAGGTGCAAGGCCGGGCGTGTATACAGGTAAGTTTAGAGTTAGGCATGCATGCGCATAAATTCATAGTCCACGTAGGTTTGCATATGCGCCTACTCTCCCACAAATGCACATCCGCCTTGTTGTGAGACCGGCGGGCATGGGGGCTGTTAGCAGGGCCAAGGGACCAGATGCAGCCACAGTGAGGGGCGGCCTGGGAAAGAGCCACTGAACTGGAGAGAAGCAGACGGATGGGTAGGAGGGGGAGAAGAGCACGATGGCTTGGATTGGGTCAGGATTACAGTGGGAGAGGAGGGGAAAGAGGTGAGGATGCTGGGTCCCGGCCAGGAGTGTGTGTGTGTGTGGGAGGGAGTTAGCAAATACCTGGGACAGGTGATGGGAGGGGAGATGGAGTGTGGAGCTGAGGAGCGGGTCGGGGGTTGTGCTGGGTAGGGTCAGAGGGTGCTTGAGCCAGGCTGGGTTGGGGGTGAAGGAATAGAGGCCTCCGGGGAATCTCACTGGGTATCTGCTACTTACTTAGAAGATAATTAATTATTGTATGTGGAATCCCAGCGTACCTGCCCTTTTTTGTCTCTCTTCTTTCTATTGTTTGCCTGATTGCCAGTTCTGATCTTTACCTTTTTCAAACTATTGTTTTGTTTTTTTTTAAATTCTTTTAAGTGTGGTTGTGTCCGCTTGTTTTTAAATCTCTAAACTCCTCGAGCTGTTTAAGAGGAATTCACACTCCAGCTAATACCAGGGTGATGCAGACTCGGGACAGTTTTCAAAGGGAACTTGCAAGGCTACCTTGAGCAGTTCCCTGGATAAATTCCAGGGTCGGTAAATCATCTCCTCCCCCCCCCCAGAGGCTAGACGTACGTGCGCTGTTTCATGGCGTGCTTTCAGCTGTGGGGACGCAGGGTGGGGCGCAGGGGAGCTGGGTACAGGAGAGGAGAAGCCCTGCATGGGGGTTTCAGTTTGTTAATAGTCTTCAGGCAAACTAACAAGACAGCACTCCCTGTGAGGAAGTGGATAACCTGTCTTGTCAGTTTGCTTTAAGATTTTAATCATCTTTCTCTTGACCAAGAATTGCCCATTGCATGAGGTGACTTTCCCACCTGCTACTAAGATCTCCCCAAAGTGAGAGGCCTGGGTTACCTCTTCTCCCATCAAGGCAGAGGAGAATTGCCTTTCCTCTGGCTTTCTTCTTCTTCCAGTTTCCACCCCTTCTTTCAATGTAATTTTGTGCTTAACATTTTCTTTAATGTTTCATTTAAAGGGAGACTACATTTCGAACAAATTTTATTTTTTTTTTTTAACTAAAAGTCAAAATATAATGGCTATCAGTCTTTAATGGGGATAACCGCACTGTATCATTTGCAATCCTAGGGCTTTACTCGCTGCTTTTGATGAAAATCCTCCGAATTGCCTTAAATTCAGCAGCACTCATCGCTTGATGTTGGCCCCCTGCAGCTCTTTAAACCAGGGCTTCCCGAGCCTGTCCTGGGGACCCCCACAGCCCATCGGATTTTCAGGAGATCCCCAATGAATATGCACGAGGTGAATTTGCACAGCACGGAGACTCAGTTTATGGTAATTTATCTCGTGCATATTCATGCGTGTTTGCTTTAAACAAATGCACAGCATTCTCCCAGTGCAAAAATCACTCTGCTGTCTTGGATAGGCTAAAAGACCATTAGTAAAAAACAAAACAAGCCAAAAGCAATGGTGCTTCCCAATTCCTCCTGCAGTTTTTATGCACTGCTACCACCTGGCCCCCTGGCAGTAGTGCAGTTGGTCACGACTGGCACTTACATTTCACAGTTGCTATTGCAAGTCAACCTTATTAATGCAGGGAAAGGGCCAAAGGTGCTTTGTATGTAGTATGTAACACTCCTTTCTGTGAGGTACAACAAGGTGTGTCATTTGCTTTCTCTGGAAGGCCAGAAGAGGCTCAGATTGAGCGGGCTAAGCGACACTTTCATGTGGATGTTGAAGGCAAGGCTTTATTAGCAGCGGAAGGCAGCGGTCCCTGACCAACCAAGGCGCATTACAAAAACCTACAGCCACACATGGATTGGAAAATCTATTCGGCTCAATGTGGTTTGAGAAATATGATTCTGATTCTGATTTATTTCTACATTTCAGGTAGGAATATTACATGGGCTAGCAGAATTCATAGCTAAATGAAATGTGCCAGCATTTTTCTGGCATCTTTTAAAACGTTTTCGATGACATGAAACTGACTGAGTAAAATGAACTCACGTTAGAGCGGCTGAGCTGAATAAGATAGGCAGAGCTTCCGGACATTGGGATTTTCTAAATTGTTCAGTTGACGTTTCGTGAGCAGTTGCTTCTGACTAGGTCCAGCAGAGAGGGGGAGGCGTTTTGACTGATTGGCGGGGCGTGGGTGTTGGCATTTTACCTCAGCTAAAACTGGATGGGTCCCCAACAGTGGTGAAAGGAAGCGGCAGGTGCCTCAGGGGAATAAAAAAAGGAGAGAACAGATTTTGCATTCCCAAACACAAAGCAGACATTTTGGTCATGCAAAGAACCACCATTGGGACCAAGACAGCTTTTATTTTATTTTGGAAACAGAAATGCATAACGCTACATTTTTAAATAAAATAAATCCTGTTTACGGAGCCTGTAGCTTCCTGTTTTATGCTCATCATTGAGCGGGAGGGCACATATCCATTTTCCTATATCAGGGGTGGCCATGCTCAGTTTGGGCTGGGGGACGGTTGACTTTATAGGATATTCTTAAACACTTGGAGGTTGCTAATCCAAATAGTTGTCTGCTCAACTTTGGGAGTTAGCCGGACTAATCATCGGGGTTGAAATTACACCCTCCCCTCTCCCGGCCAGACCCCACTGTGGGGTAAATTTTGTTCTGGGATATTTGTTGACTGTACAAGAAAAGGTAGGTCTAGGGATGCTCCAGACGCACGGCACAACTGGAAGCAGAGAGCAGTGACATTCAGTTATGTGGCTAAGGTTGGATAGGCTAAAGTTATCCAGATCATGTGATCCATGGATATTCAGTGCTGACTATCTGGATAAAATGATCTGGCTCCCCGGCTTATTAAATATTGGACTATTTGCTCTCCTATGTCAGTCATATCTGAGCAAGTGAATTCTTAGTTGCCAAAACGTTCATGTGCACATTTGTCTGGATAGAAAGGGGATATTCTGTGGGTGGCATTTCGGAGGTGAATTTGAAAACTCTGCTTGTGCATTTTATTTTCAAACGCGCCTGTGCATAAAAGGTAAGCCGCCAGCCTGCATGCGTATCACCATTGTTTTTCACACTGTAAGTACACGTATGCACTCTTAGCCACGGTCCAAACCGGAGGGCTGTTACGAAGGGTGGGTAAGAAGGGTGGTCGCCGATATTCAAAGGCGATGTGCGCAGGTACCTGGGTTCGTGCCAGCTGAAAAGAACGTGCATGCCTCGCCAGTTAGCTGACCCGTTTAAAACTTCCCGTAGTGGTTCCCAGTCCTTGTCCTATTAACCCCATAGTCGGTTGTGTTTTCAAGGTATTCACAATGAATATGCATGAGATAAATCTGCATACTCCTGAGCGATCAATAAGTATTTCAGAAGGCACAGTCGCTGCATTCTTCACTTAAATCAGAATATGAGTTTCCCAAGACCTGTCAGCAGGACATAAAGGCAAAACATCTCTGATTGATGCTTGCATTTTTTCGCTGTTTAATTCGCATGTGAATACAAGTCGTAGCAACAGATATAATGTTTAATGAAAGGAATCGCTGAGGGGAAAAGAGCATCGTCCAAGTATCTGATAAAAACGAAATGATTGCTTTTCTAGAGTCTCAGGGTGGAGAGGTATTTGTACATTGCACAAGTCCAGTTAAAAGAAATCCAACAAGGTATTTGGGTAGTGATCAGATATTCATATGGCCAAGAAATTGTTTCAGAATATAAGTTTCTACCTTGTTCATTACCCTCAAGAGCACATAAGGAGAATTCAGGGACCACTCATCAAATACCTGCTACTGCATCAAATGCTCGCTTCTGTACAGGCAATTCAACCAGAATCTTCCAGACCAGTGGCTCTTAACCTTTTCTCAGTCAGGACCCACCTGACAGATGGTTCTCAAGTGTGTGACACACTGAACACATGACCGTTGTGGAGCTTAATGTGAATACACTCTGTATCCTCAGGAACCCCCACGATCCCCGATAATGGGTACAGGGCAGAGCTAGGACATTCCCTGTACAGCTCTCCCATTGAAAAAAAGATATTTTGGTTCTGATGTAATCTCAGTATCATCAACAGCAACTCCCTCTACTTCCAGATGCAATAGCCCTACTTACACACACAGAACCAACCTTCATCAAGTACAGAAGAAACGCAAATTACAAATATGCAGACAGAAACCAGAATGGAAACTCAAAAAAGCCACTCTGCATGCAGTGCAAAACTGATGAGATGGAAAGAGAAATATAGCATCTAATATAGTCCTAGGATCAGCAATAATGCACACAAACTAACCGGCACAAAGTTACACCTGCATTAAGGGACGCACTCAAACAGTAACAACCCTACCTATGAAAAGGCAGCACTACAAATATTAAACCACGCCCTAAACACCAATAAGGAAAACAGAACAAGCCAAGCTGCTATAGATCCCCACACAGAAACTACAAGCTTGCAGAATACCCTTAGCTGGGTCACACACGCAGAACACAGACAGACTCTCACCAAATACAGAATAAAGTGAGACCATCAAGTTAAGGTTCTTGTTTTTCCATTGCTGTACTGCATAGAGTATGGCTTTTTGCTGTTTCCAGTTCAGTTTTTGTCTGCACATTTCTGTTTATACATTCCTTAAGAAATAAAAAATAATTGTAAAACTATACTAATAAACAGAATAAATGTTTCAAAACAAGTGAAGAATAGAATAACATCCAATAATTAAAAACTCATAAAAATTATAAAAAATTCTCCAAACACCAATAAAATACTTTAAAAAACCAGACACATCACATAATTTTTTGTTTTTGTTTTTGCTCTTGCGTTAGTAATATCATACTGTTTTATTGTCATATTGTTATACTGTATCTCCCACCTGAGTTCATTGTAAACCGGCATGATGTGCTTCACGAATGTCGGTAAATAAAAGTTAATAAATAAATAAATAAATAAATAAATAATACTCAATAATTAAAATGGCAGTCACACAAGAACAATAAACCTAAAAAGCCTCCTTTACTTACCCTCACTGGCAACTCTCCTACTCCTTTCCCCTGCAGGCCAATAGCATCACCAGAAGCAGGGATGGCAGCTGAAGCTCTGTCCTCATGCTCTTCTTCCTTAGGGTCCACAACTCTCTCTCTCACACACACAGACCCCATGACCAATCTCTGTCTCTCAAACACTCCAGTCACCTCCCTGACTAGTCTCTCTCTCTCTAGCACACACTCACACCAGTCACCTCCCCAACCAATCTCTCTTTCTCTCACACATACATCAGTCACCTCCCTGACCAATTTCATTCTCTTATACATACAGCACTCACCTCCTTGACCAATCTCTTACACACACAAATCACCTCTTTGACCAATGTCTCACTCTCACACACACACAACAATCACCTCCCTGACCAATCTCTCTCACCCACATTGATCACTTCCCTGACAGTCTCTCTTTCATACACACACCTACCTCCCTGACAAGTCTCTCTCTCATACACAACAATCACCTCTCTGACTAGTCTCTCTCTCTCTCTCACACACACACAACAGTCACCTCCCCAACCTGTCTCTCTCTCACACATACATCAGTCACTTCCCTGACTAATCTTATTCTCTTATATACAAGTCACTTCCCTGACCAGTCTGTCTCTCACACAAATATCACAGTCACCTCCTTGATCAATCTCTCTCTCATATACACACACATATCACCTCTTTGACTAATTTCTATCTCTCTCTCACATTCAATAAATATCTCCTTGACAAGTTTTTCTCTCTCACATATCAGTCACCTCCCTGATTAGTCTCTCTCTCTCATACACACACAACAGTCACCTCACTGACCAATCTATCTCACACACACACACGTCACTTCCCTGACTAGTCCCTTGCTTTCTCACACACACAGACATATCACCTCCCTGACTAGTCTCACTCTCAATCACACACACGCTCTTTCTCTTACACACACACACACTCTCTCAATCGCTCTCTTACATACATGTTCTCAATCACATACATGTTCTATCTCACACATATGCTCTCAATCACACACATGCTGTCTCTCTCTCTTTCTCACTCAGTCCCCACTCCTCCCCACCCCATGGAGCACAAATAGCAGCTGCAGATGCCTCTTCCTCCAGCCCCTGTGGCTCAAGAAAAAGAGTCCCATTGGCCAAGGGATCTAATGCTGCTCTGCCTCCTCTTGTTGATCGCTGGCTGATCATCATTTTGCACCTGTTGATGCTCCAGGCCTTTGCTGATGCTACTTTTGAATGCAGCATGGCCCTTTCTTCTTCCCGTGCACCCCACTGTATGCCACTTTCTCTTCAAGGCTGGGGCGGGAAGAAGAAAATGCCATGCTGTAGCCGTTCCACAACATGCTGCTAGCCCGGGCGGCAATGGCAGCAGTGGAAGAATGCCTTTTGCTAGGGTGGAGGAGAGGAAGGTAAGAGCAGCTGGGTCAGTGGGACTGGGAAGTGCACAACACACCTGTCGGCACATGATGACACGCTGGTGTGACACAAAATATATGCAGTGGCTAAAAGTGTGTGTGTAGGTTCACAATGTCCATACAACACACATACTTTTAGCAATTCTGGGGATGAGCTTAGTTTGAGAGAGGAACCTTTGTGTGTAGTTTTGCCCCTGTTCTTCCTATGGAAGTATGGTCCAAGACCTGTCTATTGGACACCTATTCCATCTAAAGCTGATGTTGTGTTCTTTAAAGACCATATTAGCTAACTTACATTTCTGGACTGTTACTTAATCTTTTATTCCATCCTGTTTGGATTACTGCAATATTTTGTTCTTGGTTCTTCCTGAGTCTTATTTGAAGGCCTTCTAGCTTATTCAAAACTCTGCTCATCTAATTTCCAGTTCATCATTGCATGACTATATTTCTCCTGCTTTAGCTGACCTCAACTGGCTTCCTGACTCTTGAACAATAAAGTTTAAGACCCTTACTATGTTTTCTAGGCTTTACATGACCTGTACCAACCACCTTCCCCACAGGTTGACCCTTCAATTCTGGCAGTCTAGGGAAGTCAGGTAAGCAAGAATCCAAGGGCATACCAGGGTCAGGATAGGCAGCAGATTTGAGGAGTTGAAAGCAGGCCAGGTTCGGGGCAGGTTACAGACAGACGTCAGGTGTAAGCAAGAGGTCAGGTTCAGGCAGCAGACAAGCGTGGTCAGGTCCAGGCAAGAGGTCAAGATCCGGAAGTCAGACTAAGGGTGGACGAAGATACATAGAAGACACTGGATGAACTGGACAGGACAAGGCAAAACTGGATGAAGCAAGGCTGAATGAGGCAAGACAGGAACCAGGAATTCAGACAGCAATCAGGAACCAAGAGCAGGAGCAACACGCACTGCAGGTACAGTAGACCCATTGCTGAGGTGAGGTAATACTGCAATTCTCTGCTTAAATAGGATGCTTGGCCTGGCATCATTGGAGGGCACCGCTCAGTGTTTTCCGCTGTGGGGCCTATATAATGTGCGCATATGCGCATGTGCGTGCCTAAGGGAAGGCAGAGGCCTGGGAGAATCAGCGGCGTCTGGAGCATGTGGTGATGGTGGGGTCTAGCTGCAATGTTTCTGGGCCTGCGGTGGTGTTGAGGTGAGTGTAGCTGGTCACGGCAGCCTGCCACAACTGGCAAACATAGCATTAGGTTTGCAGGTTAATGAATATTTGCCTTTCTTCTCTTGACTGTACTTTGTTTTTCACTAGCCACTGCTATTATTAGCAACAGTAACATGGAATAGACTTAGTGTTTGGGCACTTGCCAGGTTCTTATGGCCTGGATTGGCCACTGTTGGAAACAGGATGCTGGGCTTGATGGACCCTTGGTCTGACCCAGTATGGCAATTTCTTATGTCCTTATGTTCTTACCATTTGTTTTCTAATCAATTGCTGTTTCAAGAGGTATTATTGCTGTCGATGAATATTTTTGTGTATGTTACTTATAACTGGCTGAGATCTGTGGCTCAGCGGAATGAAAATACTCTAAATAAATAAATAATGCACAACTCAAAGGCAGCCTCTACCCCTGCCAGCATGGTTGCTTAGGGCTGCAGCTGGTTATGTATTTACTTATTTGTTTGCATTTCTAAACCGCCTATATCGAGGCCCGCAGTGGCTTATAGAACACCACACTCGATAAACCGGTGCTGCATAGCTAGCAAGCACTCATCTCATTCAGCCTAGTGCGATAAATACATAGAAGACCATGAAATAAAAACTAAGTGATCTCAAATAAAACGAGCTGAAGGCTTGCTGAAATAAAAGGGTTTTTTAAAAGCATTTTAAACATTTTAGGACATTGGATCGTTCGAAGCTCTTGCGGAAATGCATTCCACAATGGGAGGGGCCAGCGAGCCAAAATGCACAAGCCCTGGAACCAGAAAGCTTCGCCAATCAGAGGGGCCCGCGCAGAAGA